>NC_057809.1:193313198-193506373 GCF_018294505.1 Triticum aestivum | reverse complement strand
TACACGTCATGTACCTCGGCAACCTTCAAGCGGAAGCCGGGCGAGGGAGTCGGCCACGACCTGACTAACCGAACAAGTCTCTAGTCCAGGTTTATCGCCTATTCGGGTTCCATCCGCAAGGAGATCCGACCGGGGTGTCGCTCACGGCCCCAAACGATGTGAGCAGGGTTCCCAAGCCCACCATCCGGGTGCCACTTGGTACACCGTGCCACTGTGCCTAGTCTGTCCCAAGCCCACCTGTACCGGGTGCCACTTGGTAGACTACTAACACTACCTACAAACACCAGAAACTAGTTGCAACTCCTGGACAGAGATCATGTTGATTAATAAGTCGAGAGGGGTCGAGTTACCGGAACCCAATGTGTGGTAGTAACTGGTCATGGATCACAAACACAGAACTCAGTTCCTGAGGACGGCTGCAATGAGACAACCCACCATGTACTCCTACATGGCCTCTCACCGCTACCTTTACCAAATCGTGTTCACACACTTAGTTCATACACAGTAGGACATGTTCACACGCCTCTGATTCATCCCCGATGAATCAGACCTGACTCAACTCTAAGCAGTAGCAGGCATGACAAACAAGCATGAATGAGTAGGCACAACACTACTCATGCTAGTGTTTACTGTGGCAATGACAGGTCATGCAGAGGATAAAGGGGTTCAACTACCGCAGCAAGTAACAAATATGTCGTTGTTGTCCTAATGCAGTAAAAGAGAGCAGGAGCGAGAGAGTGGGATTTTATCGGAATGAACAAAGGGGTTTTGCTTGCCTGGCACTTCTGAAGATAGCATAGCTCTTCATCGGTGTTATCGATCACATCGTCGGTATCACGTCTATCGAAAGGGGGCAATCACCGGCAACTGAGGAAAAACACAATCAAATGCAATGCACAATATGATGCATGAATGTGACATGGCAATATGCTGTGTTTTGTGCTAATGCAACTAGAACCAGTTTAAATGAAGTTGGTTTGAATCCAAGATTCAAACTCAAACTCCATATGTGGATATTTAAATGCCATTAATATGATTTGTGCTAAACAGCATCTATAAGTTGTTCTAACATGCATGAAAATGGTGCAGATGGATTCCTTGAATTTTTCTGATAATTTTTCATATATAAGTTATTTAATTTGGAGTTACGGTTGAATTTCTATGAATTTTAGAAGTTTTAGCTATTTTCTGGAATTTCCTGAATATTATAAAATAAACTAAATTCCAGAAAAGGAATATTGCGTCAGCATGACCTCACCCTGACGGCATCAGGTCAACAGGGCGGGTCCAGGTCAAACCTGACGTGTGGGGGCCACACGTCAGTGACACAGGAACTAATCCCGGTCAAACCCAGCGCTGACTGGGGTTTGACCAGGGGTGGGGCCCACTGTCAGTGTCTGTAGGTTGATTAACCAGCTGGGTTAGCTCCTAATGACGGAGCCACATCAGCTCCCGCCGGAGTTTCGCCGGCGATGTCCATGGCCGACGACGGAGATGCAACGTGTGCTCGCTACGGAGCACCATTCGACGCGTGGTTTGCTCCTACGGGACGCTGGCAGTGAGGCGCATCCGGTGGTGGCCGCGTGGTGTGCTGGGGGTGTGTGTAACAGCGGCGGCGGCGAGCCGGGCGGCCACCGGAGTTCGGGAATCCGGCTTTGGGCGTTACGGGGCACGGCGGGCGCGGCCGATGGGCTCTACGGGTTGCTGGGGTCACCAGGAACACTCGGAGGCAACGAGCGCAGGTGGAGGATGTCGGGAGCACGAAGCTCACCGTCCATGGAAGCGGCCGGAGCTCGGGTTCGGCGGGGCAGCTAGCTAGGGAACAAAATCAAGTGCGCGGAGTGAGGGGAAGAGAAGAGGAGCTCACGGGGAGTCGGGCGAGACGCTAAGTGGGCTCGGGGACGTCCTGTCGGCGGCGAATCGACGTCGGCGGCGACCGGCTTCTGAGAAGGAAGAAGATGAGGCCGTCGGCGATGCAGGCCGTCCCAGCGCTTGGGGCCAGGTTGGGGCGAAGCGGCAATCGATGGCGGGGCTTCAGGGCATGTAGGAGAGGCGAGGGGGAGGCGGTGGCCGTGGTGGAGCTCGTCGGTGGCGGCGGCTCCGTTCGGGTGAGCTCAGGGAAGAGAGCCAGGGGAGGAGAGAGGGAGCAGCGAGAGAGGAAGAGGAGCAAGGGGACACGGGGCGTTGTCGTGGCGTCGCTAGGGAGGCCGGGGGAAGCAGGAGGTGGCCGAGGCGGCGTCGGCGCTCGCCACCGAGCAGCTTCGGGGCGAGGGGGAGGAAGACGACAGAGAGGAGGAGGTGGGCTGGGCCGCTGGGGGAGCTGGGCCAGGTGGGCTGAGAGGTGAGCGCCAGGTAGATCTCCTCTGCTCTGTTTTATTTTTTTCTTCTGCTTTGTTTTATTTAATTTCGTTTTGCCACTGTTTTGAATTTAAAATAATTCAAACAATGCCAAAAACTCCTCTGAATATTTTTATTTTGCTATATGGACTTTTCCAAAGCTCATAAAATATTTCAGGGGTATTTGAAAATATATTCATTATATATTATGAATATAATTCCAAATTCAAATAGAATATGATTTAAATTCAATGCTCAAAATATTCCTCAAAAATGTTCATTATTTTTGGTTTGGTGTAAAACCCTTGCCAAAATATAACCAACATTAGTTAAGGCCATTTTGGAAACATTGAATGCATTTTCCAGGGTTCTTTGCCCCTCTTTTATTTAAATTTTTGAGGCTTCCAAATTTCCTCAGTTCAAGTTTCAGAAATTTAGACATGATGCAAACACCAGGCATCACCAGAAGCTAGGGATGTGACAACTCACCCCCACTAAACAAGAATCTCGTCTCGAGATTCAAGCGTAGGGTAAGATGAAGGGGGAACGTAAACAAGAACAATCTTCACGATCCAGGTTGCACTTCAATTGAATGTTGATTCGTTCACCATCATTGTCTCGAAGTCTTGCTCTGAGAAATCCTGCCAACATGACATGGAGAGAAGAAGGAGACTCTAGAAGGGTCGATCTTCTCGAAGATCGAACAACTCAGGATTAACTCACGGAATGAGACATAGCAACCTCTCTCGAGCTGAGAGACGAAGCACACATCCATAGGAATGGAGTGAAGCAGATGACAAAGGCTCACTAGGTAGACAACAATTCCAGACTTAAGAATGTGGTGATCGGTTGTCAACGTAGCGAGGAGTTGAATTGCCATGATACCATAACGATGCACCTTAGGGAAGGTGACTCGTAGATATATCCCCTTAAGTGGCAAAAAGAATTACCTTTGATTCAGAGATCATTGAAACTCTTTAAACCAGCCTAAGGCAATTCTCGAGCAATCGTTTGGAGGGGGTCGGTAGAATGGCATACTCGGACTTGGATGATGTGGATTACCTTGTTGAAGACAACATAATGGATGAGTTTGCTTATCACCGGAAATGGAAGAGACCCATGGTGGAATGGCACATTGGCGGTGCAAGCTGGGAACAAAATGCAAATACTGGGAATGATTCTGATAACTGGGGAAGAACCCAACAATAAAGAGTGAATTCACTGTTTGAAAAGGTCATAGCATTGCCGAGGAAACTGAGAGCAAACCCAGTTAGTGCTGATGATAACACCTAGCGCTTGTGCGTGCTCTCAAGAACTTGAGCATTTCCACAATCATCAAGGTTTTATCAACATCCGTGTCAAGGGTGCTGACAACACAACATACTACCGTGATGGCTAATGATGGATGATGCAGATGCAAAGGAAGATAACACCTTCTCAGATTTCACCCTTGGCGAGGCCAAGGAAACAAAATCTGGATGATCGACCGAGAGACATTTAGCACTCCGCTTCTAATGTTCTCCTTGATGTGCTAGCGTAATCCATAGATAATTATGGTTTGATATCTAGAACATCAAGTAAAAGGTCGGACTTCGGGAGCACAAGAATCCATAAGGAACAACTAGGGAGGTAAATCCTACGAAATCCTTATGGGGAGGTGGCCAACTTCCTCAAACAAGATACTACAATAATAGGTCTTTCGGCTGGGTGTGTTGGCCACGACATCCACTTTACCGGTTATCGAGGGACCAATATTATAGTTCTTGGGAAATGTTCCAACCATCATATCTGCCTGAGATTCAGATCTGGTTGGTGTCAGGATATTCTAGACTCATCGAGTCTAGGAAGAAAAAGAAAGTTTGCAACACAATTCGACGAGATGACGTTGCGAGATTCTCGGGAAATGAACTATGATAGCAAACTCTAAGACATGAGCTGGTTCTGCTACACACGTGTGAACACGCTGTCCTAGATAAGCATGACCACGTGGTAGTCTTACAATAAAACACTACCGAGTTCTGGTTGGGAACCATCACCGTGGATGACGAAGTCCTTGCATAAGTCATATGATTGGCTCTTATGAGGGAACTTCTTCTCCTTGAACAAATCAATCAGTGGCTTGGTGTGCTACAGAATTCATATGGAACGAAGATGATCAGTCTAACAGACCACAGAATACTTTGCACGTGCATGACTGACTTGGGATAATTCTAGAGGAGCAAAAACAAACTTTCTTGAATTCACGACGACAACTTACATCAAATGCACGTGAATCAAAGGAAGTCACTTCTTTCATCCAAACATATACTTCATAAACGGGGCATGAAGAAAATGCTTACACAAGTTTCCAACACTAGCTTAATGTTCAACAAAATCATGGAGGAGATAAGGATGTTGTCAATGGGCTCAACAACAATTCATCCGGGTTCCCTTTTAAAAGGAATTCCATAGTTAAGTGAACACGGTGATAGCATTGGTCAGACCGAAGAGTATAATGGTGTATGCTCGAGGAAAAACCACGAGTAAGACAACATTATGAATATCGTTGGTTCTAATTTGATTTGACGATAGCCCATGCTCAATCAAAGGTTTGGGTAAGATAATAGATCCAACAACTGATCACAGGGACCAATCGATGAAGATATCATCTTTCTTCAACACACACTACACAAGAATATCCCTTTGGAACGAACTAAGTCAGGCAAGCTTTTATCTTCCAACTCTCCAAGTTGTTGTCTAGCTTAACCAACTAGCTCAGGGATATCTAACACCGATTCTTGGAGAGAGGGTGGTTCACAAGAAACCAACTTGATCACGAGCTCAACATAACAGTTAGGGGACAACCTGGTAATACTTCCGAGAAGGTATTCGGAAAATCACGAACCACCGATATGTTACTAAGCTCGAGAACAATCTCGCTTTTGAGGGCAAGACGATATGATCAAATGAGTGAGGACTTGACAAGATCCTAACTCATCAATCGAAGGGTGCACCGAAATAAGGACTAGGTAGCACGATCAGTCTTAGAAGGATGATTCAAAAACCAACACGCTAAGAATGAAATTATTGTCCTTTAACTACCAAGCAACGAGGTTGCTAGGAGTATTGATTTCACACATCACGATTCACTTGTCGGCGTTCCGGTTGCAACAACACGGGGACCTAGATATGAGTAACGATGGCGAGAAGTATCACTACATCAAGAATTCACAAGAGCCGGTGCAATCCTCATGAAAATCCTGACATAAAGACGGTAATACTTCAGGGTAGAATAGAATCAAAAGCTGGATTGGCATCTGATCTGCGGAATACAACTACTTTGACCCAATCCTAGATATGGATGAGGTTGTGGAGTTTGTTTCTCCTATTCATCTTGAATGGAATGGCTTGACAGACCACAAGAGTAGTGGCAACGATGAACACAGATGCATAACTACTCCTGAATATCAATTGATATACAAGGGCCAGAAAACAACTAAAGATGGACAACTCAAAGGAACATACGATTTTCTGAGTTGTGGATGCATGGTTTAGCATGTCGAATGAAGTTCAACATATTTCTTCCGGATAACCCATGTAGAAAGGTAGAACTGGCAGAGCCACAATATATAATGGAGAACTCATCAAGAGCACTCTGGTTGTGATCGTTCAGTTCAACGAGGAACTTCTGCCATAAGTAGTTCATGGTATTTGGAAGAAGAAGATACCACGGACTTCAAGGACTATCGCAAAGGTTACTAATAACCTAAGGGAACTAGCAAACACTATCGACATGAAGTAAGTAGGGTGAATCTCGGGTTCAAGAACCCCGGAATGGAATACCTACTAACTAAGTGGCATCAAGGGATGCTTACGAGAATGATGGCCAGAGTCATCACACTGGGACACAATCATGGCTAAATTACTAGATGATCCCCTAAGACACCTAGGGCCATAATACCAGCTCCAACATATATGTCAAGGCAATAAAGTACCTCAACTCACTGATTTGTGTGATTAATCTGACCAAAGGCACATCGGAAACAGGAGGAAGGGATTTGCAAATGCATCCGACTATTTAGAAACCTGGGATGACTCGGGGAGCATAACGGCTGTAAATGCTCAGAAAAGATTTGAGACATTCACAAAAATGGTGGCATAACCACTCAGAAGCACAATATCAAGGTCTGGAGATCAACAGTTAACATACAGAAGTCGTAGGAACTGAACTCAAGCTTAAACCCAACAATCTTATAAGTCTACGGATTAGTAACACGTGATCCTGATAGAAAGAAGAGATAGCCTAGTTCTTAATCCCCGTAGAAGAGAAGATGATGACTCAGATCAGAAGGCCATGAGGTATAAGGAGTAAAAAGAGCCTTACGTTCCATCCCACAATCAATTCCCTTATATAACTAAAGAATTTCTAGACTCAACTTCGACCAGTTTGGCTTGGTAATCCTACAGGCAGTCAAGCTCTGATACCAACGCTGTCAGGACCCCGACTCAATGCCACATCGATCTAGCATGTAACACCTCATATCACTTTGCGGCCTCACGCACGGTATTCCCACGGGTGTCGCCTTACCTTTGCCCGGGACCGTTTGCGCCTTTTGGCACACGTATATGACAGTGTCGCTAGCATCCATATGATAAGGAGCCCGGGCTGACATGGCTAGTCGTAAACCCAAAGTGGCACAAACTTACAGGGACAGGCATCCATGACCCAGCATCGAACGTGTCGGTCATCAGCGAGTGAATCCAGGCTGTAGCACTGGGCTAGCAGGACTCCGGTGAACCGGGCTATAGCGGGCTAACAAGACTCCGGTATTCATCGCGTGACATTTCCCCGAAGGGACAGACACAGGAACGAAGAAGGACACATGCCGGCCAGCCTAAGTGTTCCGGAGCAGTAGCAAGCTACCACAGCTCAGTGGAAACACTAGGAGACATTTCCCGGTAAGAGAGGCTACTAAGGATAAACAACTAGATAGTCAGATCCCACACATACCAAGCATTTCAATAACATACACACAATATGCTCGATATGTGCAAACACAACATGGCATCACAACATGACTCTACGACTCAAGTATTTATTCATTAGGCTCCGAGGAGCGAGATATTACAAACATAGGTCTCATGACCCAACATTCAGAGCATACAAGTCAAAGCACAAGCGGAAGCTATCATGTCTGGGTACAGACATCTATAAATGAAAAAGGGCTGAGAAGCCTGACTATCTACCAGATCCTGCCGAGGGCACAAGATCGTAGCTGAGGTAACAAGCTAAACATCGAAGTCCACGTGGAACTACTAGTGAGACTGAAGTCTCTCTGCAAAAACATAAATTAAGCAACGTGAGTACAAATGTACCCAGCAAGACTTACATCAGATCTATCTGCATATGCATCATTATCAACAAAGGGGATGGTGGAGTTTGACTGCAGCAAGCCAGCTTTGACTCGGTGGCTATCCTGAACTACGACTGCAAGTAACTCTTTTGAGGTGGCGCACACGAGTCCACATATTCACCATATCAATACACCACTATGGATCCGCTCCCGTCTCCCTACGAGAACGCCATCCATAGCACTCACGCTTATCTTGCGTATTTTAGAGTATCCACTTTCACTTGTCTATGAACTATGCAAGGGGTCCAAGTTTCCATATCCGAGGAATCCGGCTATTCAAATAGATGATGTTAACCCTGCAGGGGTGTACTTCTTCACACACGCTCTCGCCACTTACCGCCCTGTACACGTCATGTACCTCGGCAACCTTCAAGCGGAAGCCGGGCGAGGGAGTCGGCCACGACCTGACTAATCGAACAAGTCTCTAGTCCAGGTTTATCGCCTATTCGGGTTCCATCCGCAAGGAGATCCGGCCGGGGTGTCGCTCACGGCCCCAAACGATGTGAGCAGGGTTCCCAAGCCCACCATCCGGGTGCCACTTGGTACACCGTGCCACTGTGCCTAGTCTGTCCCAAGCCCACCTGTACCGGGTGCCACTTGGTAGACTACTAACACTACCTACAAACACCAGAAACTAGTTGCAACTCCTGGACAGAGATCATGTTGATTAATAAGTCGAGAGGGGTCGAGTTACCGGAACCCAATGTGTGGTAGTAACTGGTCATGGATCACAAACACAGAACTCAGTTCCTGAGGACGGCTGCAATGAGACAACCCACCATGTACTCCTACATGGCCTCTCACCGCTACCTTTACCAAATCGTGTTCACACACTTAGTTCATACACAGTAGGACATGTTCACACGCCTCTGATTCATCCCCGATGAATCAGACCTGACTCAACTCTAAGCAGTAGCAGGCATGACAAACAAGCATGAATGAGTAGGCACAACACTACTCATGCTAGTGTTTACTGTGGCAATGACAGGTCATGCAGAGGATAAAGGGGTTCAACTACCGCAGCAAGTAACAAATATGTCGTTGTTGTCCTAATGCAGTAAAAGAGAGCAGGAGCGAGAGAGTGGGATTTTATCGGAATGAACAAAGGGGTTTTGCTTGCCTGGCACTTCTGAAGATAGCATAGCTCTTCATCGGTGTCATCGATCACATCGTCGGTATCACGTCTATCGAAAGGGGGCAATCACCGTCAACTGAGGAAAAACACAATCAAATGCAATGCACAATATGATGCATGAATGTGACATGGCAATATGCTGTGTTTTGTGCTAATGCAACTAGAACCAGTTTAAATGAAGTTGGTTTGAATCCAAGATTCAAACTCAAACTCCATATGTGGATATTTAAATGCCATTAATATGATTTGTGCTAAACAGCATCTATAAGTTGTTCTAACATGCATGAAAATGGTGCAGATGGATTCCTTGAATTTTTCTGATAATTTTTCATATATAAGTTATTTAATTTGGAGTTACGGTTGAATTTCTATGAATTTTAGAAGTTTTAGCTATTTTCTGGAATTTCCTAAATATTATAAAATAAACTAAATTCCAGAAAAGGAATATTGCGTCAGCATGACCTCACCCTGACGTCATCAGGTCAACAGGGCGGGTCCAGGTCAAACCTGACGTGTGGGGGCCACACGTCAGTGACACAGGAACTAATCCCGGCCAAACCCAGCGCTGACTGGGGTTTGACCAGGGGTGGGGCCCACTGTCAGTGTCTGTAGGTTGATTAACCAGCTGGGTTAGCTCCTAATGACGGAGCCACGTCAGCTCCCGCCGGAGTTTCGCCGGCGATGTCCATGGCCGACGACGGATATGCAACGTGTGCTCGCTACGGAGCACCATTCGACGCGTGGTTTGCTCCTACGGGACGCTGGCAGTGAGGCGCATCCGGTGGTGGCCGCGTGGTGTGCTGGGGCTGTGTGTAACAGCGGCGGCGGCGAGCCGGGCAGCCGCCGGAGTTCGGGAATCTAGGCTTTGGGCGTTACGGGGCACGGCGGGCGCGGCTGATGGGCTCTACGGGTTGCTGGGGTCACCAGGAACACTCGGAGGCAACGAGCGCAGGTGGAGGAGCTCGAGAGCACGAAGCTCACCGTCCATGGCGGCGGCCGGAGCTCGGGTTCGGCGGGGCAGCTAGCTAGGGAACGAAATCAAGTGCGCGGAGTGAGGGGAAGAGAAGAGGAGCTCACGGGGAGTCGGGCGAGACGCTAAGTGGGCTCGGGGACGTCCTGTCGGCGGCGAATCAACGTCGGCGACGACCGGCTTCTGAGAAGGAAGAAGATGAGGCCGTCGGCGATGCAGGACGTCCCAGCGCTTGGGGCCAGGTTGGGGCGAAGCGGCGATCGATGGCGGGGCTTCGGGGCATGTAGGAGAGGCGAGGGGGAGGCGGTGGCCGTGGTGGAGCTCGTCGGTGGCGGCGGCTCCGTTCGGGTGAGCTCAGGGAAGAGAGCCAGGGGAGGAGAGAGGGAGCAGCGAGAGAGGAAGAGGAGCGAGGGGACACGGGGCGTCGTCGTGGCGTCGCTAGGGAGGCCGGGGGAAGCAGGAGGTGGCCGAGGCAGCGTCGGCGCTCGCCACCGAGCAGCTTCGGGGCGAGGGGGAGGAAGACGACAGAGAGGAGGAGGTGGGCTGGGCCGCTGGGGGAGCTGGGCCAGGTGGGCTGAGAGGTGAGCGCCAGGTAGATCTCCTCTGCTCTGTTTTATTTTTTTCTTCTGTTTTGTTTATTTAATTTCGTTTTGCCACTGTTTTGAATTTAAAATAATTCAAACAATGCCAAAAACTCCTTTGAATATTTTTATTTTGCTAGATGGACTTTTCCAAAGCTCATAAAATATTTCAGGGGTATTTGAAAATATATTCATTATATATTATGAATATAATTCCAAATTCAAATAGAATATGATTTAAATTCAATGCTCAAAATATTCCTCAAAAATGTTCATTATTTTTGGTTTGGTGTAAAACCCTTGCCAAAATATAACCAACATTAGTTAAGGCCATTTTGGAAACATTGAATGCATTTTCCAGGGTTCTTTGCCCCTCTTTTATTTAAATTTTTGAGGCTTCCAAATTTCCTCAGTTCAAGTTTCAGAAATTTAGACATGATGCAAACACCAGGCAGCACCAGAAGCTAGGGATGTGACAACAAGGCCGAGCCTTCCACCCTTTACTAAGTATATAGATGCATTAATTAAATAAGAGATATTGTGATATCCCAACATATCCATGTTCCAACATGGAACAAACTCTAACTTCACCTGCAACTAGCAACGCTATAAGAGGGGCTGAGAAAAGCGGTAACATAGCCAAATAACGGTTTACTAGGAAAGGTGGGTTAGAGGCTTGACATGGCAATATGGGAGGCATGATATAGCAAGTGGTAGGTATCGTGGCATAGCAATAGAGCGAGCAACGAGCAAGCAAAGATAGAAGTGATTTTGAGAGTATGGTCATCTTGCCTGAGATCCCGCAAGGAAGAAGAACGAGTCCATGAAGAAGACAAACGGACGGAGTCGAACAGATCCTCACAACTCCAGAACGGAACCGAAGCTAACGAGAGAAGCTACCCGGAAAGAAGCAAGCAACATAGTAAACAACCATCACATAAACATGGCATGATGCACAACCAAGTATGATGCATGTCCAGTTTAAATATGCATGGCATGGCAAAGTGCACAAACAAAACTACAAGTTAAGTGGAGCTCAATATGCAACGAGTTGCATATTGACGAAACACCACATGAATTATTTAGTTCTCTCTCGGTTATGTACCCAACAATATTAAATGTTGTTAAGCATGACAAGAGGTGAAGCATAATTAAATTAGTGGTTTAGGCAAGTTTAAATGAGGCCGGAACAACAAACAACAATTCCGGTAAATCCCCATATGCATTAGAAATTTAATGCAACAATAATTTTAAACATTCTTGGTGTTATTATCATGATGCGGATGAGATGTTCAAGTTTTATGCAATTTTTATGAAAATGTTGATAAGAGCATATGAAGCATTTGTCATCATGGCGAAAATGAAAGGGATGCCACGACAACGATAACGAAAACGGTGCCACGGCAACGTTCCGATGATCCGGTATCTCACGAAGATACCGGTGCAAAAGGAAGTGGCTGTGAGTGTGTCAAAAGATGGTGGGGTGATCCCGGTAACCGGGTGTCCCACATGACGGTGGCAAGGAAACGAGGAACATGCAAGGATCAATTCGGACATGGAGCAAACACAGGCATCTCATACAACACATCCCAAGCATTTGTTCTCGGACGGTCGTCTCGGGGTTATACCTTTGAAGCGTGCAAATGGGACGGTTCTTGTTCGGTGCAAAGTAGAGGAAGTAGACGTTCTCGGGACGCTCATAGTGGAAGCAGTTTTTCTCGTTTCATAGTTGTACACACTCCGTAGGTGTTCGGGGTCACAACGAGGAACTCGGTGTTCACGAAGTCTTCAAGGGTCGACGGTAGTGGTACTTGGCAAAAAGCATGTCGATGGTAGTTGTTCTCGTATCGTTGTGGAAGTAGTCGTTCACTTGACGGTCTTATCGGAACCTCGTCAACAGTAGAGATCCACCTTGGCGTTCCGAAGGGGTACTTGGCGTCATGGTACTTGGCGATTTCGGGGATGGCAGAAGACGAACTTGGCGATCCTCATTGACCTGGTACTAGGCATTTCATTCCGTACTCGTCCGAGCATCTGTGTGGTCTTGCCGGTGGTGTACTTGGAGAATCCACGTAGCCGTGCATGGTTAGTAGAGAAACTTGACACCTCCAAACGAAGCAACACAAAAGGCCTTGGGTCTTGGTGGTCAACGAAGGGAGGCGGGCGGTGAAGCGGTAGCAAGGTGCCAGCACTAAACAGCCACGACGGACACCATGGCCGTGAGGAGGAGGGCCCTGGCACGAGACCAGCAGCAGACACGCGTGTGCAGGAAGGCGGCTGGATGCAAGGTGGAGACGGGACTTGGCACGGGCGTGACGATGCAAAGGAAGTGCGCGGCGGACGCTGCTATTCATCTGCTTCGAGCAGAGGCGAGGCCATGATGGATGCAGACGACGACGCAACAGCAAAACTTGACACAGGGGAGCAGCAGAGGGACTTCGGTGAGCTGCAGGATGCAGGTGGTGGAGCTTGACGGGTCCTGGTGAGGTCGCCGGTAGCAGGGGCTGCGACATGCCCGGGCTTCGGCTATCAACGGCTTCGGTGGTCGGTGCGGTAGGTAGAGGAGGCAAGGACGAGGCGCGATGGTGGAGGAACCAGAGGCGGGGACGGGTTCCTGTCGACGAGGTTCGGCCGGGAACGGGCAGGGCGGTGGAGCTGGCTTGATTTGGTGGTGGAGGAGGCAGCAGGAGGTCGCCGACGCGAAGGAGAAGGAGGCGCGAGGGAGAGGGATGGCGCCAGAGGAGGGCGAAGCGGCGCTCCGGGCTCGGGCGTGGGGCTCCTGCGTGCGAGGCGGCGGAGGGGAGGCATGGCCTCGCCGGAGTCAGCAAGGCTTGGCGACAGGGTCATCGCGAGGAAGAAGGAGGGCATCGAGGGAGATGGACGAAGGCTCGGCGGCGCTCCAGGGAAAGAGATGGGGATCGGGAGAGGAAGGTTGCGGCGCTAGGAGGAAGGAGGCAGGGGAGATGGGTCGAGAGGGGATGAGGCTAGGTTTCGGGAGCCGGCTGGGCCTAGAGGGCTGGGAACTGGGCCGGCCAGGAGGCCTTTTCGGCTGAACTCCTCTCTCTCTCTCTCTCTCTTTCTCTTATTTCCTATAAACATAAAATAACAAAGAAGAAAAGGAGAAGAAATGAGGTATTGGGGAAGAAGTAGGACACGCGGATACATTTCCAGACCCACAAAACCGAGCTTGATCCAAGAAGAAATAAGTTGGCACGAATGCAAGATTTAAATTCAAACTCATTTGAATATCATTCAAATGTGTTTGAATTGGGGCTAGGTTTCAGAGGTGCTCAAAAATGTTGAGATTAAAGAAAGAGCCTCGATTGATGGGAAAAGAATTAGGCAAAGTTAGAGAGTCAAAACTTGAAGAAGGAAAGGAAGGGATTTAACATGCACGTGTGTTGCGGTAAATTCCAAAATAATGGAATTTTTTATAGCTCCCTAATAATATTGGGAGGATATATGTTATAAACAGAAATCACCATGTGAGTTCCCTCAATTTAAATAGATCAAAGATCTATGCATTTTATTTGGTTGAGTTAAAAAATGAAATGGCATGATGACATGATGCAATGCCCAAGATGCAAAGATGAATGCAGCAGACAAAAGAAATCACCCAACAAAACTCGGAAAACATGGAAGGCATCTGAAGCTCCGGTCTTGGGGCGTCACAAGGTGGCAGCAGTTATCGATCTAGTTATGGAGATTCTGGTAATCACCCCCGACTGGACAGTGCCGTATGTTGCATACCTGCTCAAGCAGGAGCTTCCAGAAGACGAAGTTGAAGCACGTCAGATCGTCCGCAGGTCCAAGGCCTTCACGGTAATAGGCGGACAACTCTATGGGGAAAGTGTCACTAGCGTGGCTCAGTGATGTATCTCTCAAGAAGAGGGTCAACTGATATGGGATGAGATCCACTCGGGGACCTGTGGTCACCATGCGTCCTCTCGGACCATCGTGGCCAAAGCATACCGAGCATGATTCTATTGGCCACGGGCCAACGAAGTCGCAAAAGAGATTGTTGAGAAGTGTGAAGGTTGCCAGTTTTACTCAAATATGGCCCACAAACTTGCATCTGCCTTGAAAACCATTCAACTCGTCTGGTTGTTCCCTGTGTGGGGACTGGACATGATTGGGCCGCTTAGGACCGACAGAAGTGGTTTCACTCACCTGCTTGTGGTAGTCTACAAGTTTACCAAGTGGATTGAAGCAAAGCCTATCAAGAAGTTGGATTCAAAGATAGCCATCAAGTTTGTGAAAGAAATAATATTTCGGTATGGGATCCCGCACAACATTATCATAGACAACGACTCTAACTTTGATTCAGAAGAGTTCAGAGAATATTGCGCCTCCCAGGGCACTCAGGTGGATTATGCATCCGTTGCACATCCACAGTCGAATGGTTAGGCCAAAAGAGCAAATGATCTGATCCTCCAAGGCTTGAAGCCTCGATTGATGCGCGACCTCGAACATGCTGTTGGGGCTTGGGTAATTGAATTGCCGTCTGTTCTGTGGGGATTGAGGACGACTCCAAACCGATCCACTAACCGAACCCCTTTCTTCATGGTGTACGGGGATAAAGCCGTGCTGGCGAGTGACCTGTTTCACAATGCACCTCGAGTGGAAGTTTATTTGGAAGCTGAAGCAGAGCAAGCACGTCAGGACACAGTAGACCTTCTATAAGAAGAGTGAGATATGGCTTCAATTTGGTCGACTATTTATCAGCAAGATCTTCGTCGATTCCACGCTAGGAACGTCAAAGGTCGAGCATTTCAGGAAGGAGACCCAGTGCTCCGAGTGGATCAGCAATGGCCTCACAAGCTTGCCCCCATGTGGGAAGGCCCCTTCCTCGTCTCCAAGGTGCTGCACAACAGAGCCTACCACCTCTACAACTTTGCGAAGAAGATTGATGAGCCGCGTGCCTGGAACGCTGATCTTCTCCGCTGATTTTATACTTAACACTCGGATTGTCGAGATGTAATACGAATACTTTTAGATAATTTATCAAGACATGACTCCTGCAGTCCCATGATAATTTATCTTGCATAAGCATGCGTCCAAATCCCCCAGTGGGTGGCTTAGCTGTGAAACCTGCTTTCGCCTAAGTTAAAAAAACTACTCCGAGTGGAGAGCAATCCTCCCACTCGGGGGCTTAGCTGCGAAACCTGTTTTCACCTAAGTTAAAAAACTACTCCAAGTGGAGAGCAATCCTCCCACTCGGGGGCTTAGCTGTGAAGCCTGTTTTCACCTAAGTTAAAAGTTACTCCGAGTGGTGAGCAATCCTCCCACTCAGGGGCTTAGCTACGAGCCCGTCCTCGCCTAAGTTAAAAAACTACTCCGAGTGGGGAGAAATCCTCCCACTCGGGGGCTTAGCTGCGAAACCTGTTTTCGCCCAATTTAAAAAGTTACTCCGAGTGGAGAGCAATCCTCCCACTCGGGGGCTTAGCTGCAAGCCCGTCCTTGCCTAAATTGAAAAACTACTCCTAGTGGAGAGCAATCCTCCCACTCAGGGGCTTAGCTACGACCCCAACCTCGCCTAAGTTACAAATCTACTCCGAGTGGAGAGCGATCCTCCCATACGGGGGCTTAGCTACGAACCAGCTTTTGCCTAAGTTAAAAGGTTACTCCGAGTGGAGAGCAATCCTCCCACTCGGAGGCTTAGTCGCGATCCAGTCTCGCCTAAGTTAAAAGATTACTCCGAGTGGAGAGCAATCCTCCCACTCGGGGGCTTAGCTGCGAACCAGTTTTGCCTAAGTCAGAAAATCCAATCACACAAAGCATTCTGAAAGCAATAAAAGCAATATTTGGATAAAATCGCCAAGCTCGGATAAACCCGTCAAGTTTCCGAACTGCAAGCAAAAGTACTCGGGCGCCAGGCCCGAAAGAGTTTAATGGTTACACGATCACTCGACATTCCGAGGCAGATAAGGTCGATTCATTAAAAAAAATCTTCACTCGATGGGAGTAGGACTCAGTGGCTCGACGAAGGTGTCCAAGTCGATACCATCAGCTATGCGAGTGGCTGCTTCAATGAAGATCTCCATGAAGGATTGTAATTGGAGCTTGTTTGTGTTCGCCACTTGGAGAGCCTTCAGTTTTTCTTCCTTGGCATCCTTGCAATGGACTCTGACGAGTGAAAGAGCTACGTCAGCTCCGCAGCGAGTAGCTGATTTCTTTAATGCCTGCACTCGACTAGGAATTTTATTGAGCCAAGACATCAGCGACTCGAGGTCATTCTGAAGCCTATGCTCTGGCCACAGCTCTTGGTCTATCTTTGACAGTGCAACCTTCAGTCGAGCAATGTACCCCAAGATGCTGTCAAGACGAGCTTCAAGTTGCATTACATTCATCGTGGCTTAATCTTTGACGAGTGACTTTGTGGGGTCCAAGCCTGGTTCAGTCCGCTCGTTCTCTTGCTCAAAATCCTGACAGAACTCTGTACGAGGGAGAAAATGAGTCAACAACAGAATTATATAAAGGGTCTCTAGATTTGCTCAGATGAAGAAAAGATACCTTCAAGCATGATGTACATCTTCTTGGCAAGTTCTCCCAAGTAAGCCTCTAGCTCGTCCCTCTTCCGAGTGAGCTGGTCGACCTTGTTAGCCAGAGCAACCTTATCCTCCCGCAACTGTGCAACCTCTTTCTTCACTTCGTCAACAGCGGTCTTCAGGTTGGCATTTTCCTCTCCAAGTTTGCTGACTGAAGCCAGCTTCCTCTCAGGTGCTTCAGTCTTCTCACGCGCCACCTTCTGTGCCCCCGCAAGCTCAGTGTCCTTCCTCTCCAATGCCTGCATTGTTGGGGAACGTAGTAATTTCAAAAAAATTCCTATGCACACGCAAGATCATGGTGATGCATAGCAACAAGAGGGGAGAGTGTTGTCTACATACCCTCGTAGACCGACAGTGGAAGCGTTATGACAACGCGGTTGATGTAGTCGTACGTCTTCACGGCCCGACCGATCAAGCACCGAAACTACGGCACCTTCGAGTTTTAGCACACGTTCAGCTTGATGACGATCCCCGGACTCCGATCCAGCAAAGTGTCGGGGAAGAGTTCCGTTAGCACGACGGCATGGTGACGATCTTGATGTTCTACCATCGCAGGGCTTCGCCTAAGCACCGCTACAATATTATCGAGGAGTGTGGTGGAAGGGGGCACCGCACATGGCTAAGAAAACAATCACGAGGATCAACTTGTTGTGTCCATGGGGTGCCCCCCTGCCCCCATATATAAAGGAGCAAGGGGGGAGGAGGCCGGCCCTAGGAGGGGCGCACCAGGGGAGTAGGATTCCTACTCCTAGTTGGAGTAGGTTTCCTCCTTTCCTAGTCCAACTAGGAGAAGGGGGGAAAGGGGGGAAGAGGGGAAGGAAGGGAGAGAGGGGCCGCACCCCAAACCCCTTGTCCAATTCGGACTGGGCTTGGGAGGGGCGCGCGCCACCTCCTGGTCCTTCCCACTAAGGCCCATTAAGGCCCATTGCTTCTTCCTCGTATTCCCGTAACTTCCCGGTACCTCCGAAAATACCCGAATCACTCGGAACCTTTCCGGTGTCCGAATATAGTCGTCCAATATATCGATCTTTACGTCTTGACCATTTCGAGACTCCTCGTCATGTCCCCGATCTCATCCGGGACTCCGAACAAACTTCGGTTCATCAAAATATATAAACTCATAATGAAACTGTCATAGTAACGTTAAGCATGCGGACCCTACGGGTTCGAGAACAATGTAGACATGACCGAGACATGTCTCCGGTCAATAACCAATAGCGGAACCTCAATGCTCATATTGGCTCCCACATATTCTACGA
The DNA here is from genome assembly GCF_018294505.1 of Triticum aestivum. Lineage (NCBI taxonomy): Eukaryota > Viridiplantae > Streptophyta > Magnoliopsida > Poales > Poaceae > Triticum > Triticum aestivum. The sequence continues at coordinate 193,488,150 of NC_057809.1, read as the reverse complement.
AGATCTTTATCGGTCAGACCGCATAACAACATACTTTGTTCCCTTTGTCATGGGTATGTTACTTGCCCGAGATTCGATTGTCGGTATCTCAATACCTAGTTCAATCTTGTTACCGGCAAGTCTCTTTACTCGTTTCGTAATACATCATCTCGCAACTAACTCATTAGCTGCAATGCTTGCAAGGCTTATGTGATGTGTATTACCGAGAGGTCCCAGAGATACCTCTCCGACAATCGGAGTGACAAATCCTAATCTCGAAATACGCCAACCCAACATGTACCTTTGGAGACACCTGTAGAGCTCCTTTATAATCACCCAGTTACGTTGTGACGTTTGGTAGCACACAAAGTGTTCCTCCGGTAAACGGGAGTTGCATAATCTCATAGTCATAGGAACATGTATAAGTTATGAAGAAAGCAATAGCAACATACTAAACGATCGGGTGCTAAGCTAATGGAATGGGTCATGTCAATCACATCATTCTCCTAATGATGTGATCCCGCTAATCAAATGACAACACATGTCTATGGTTAGGAAACATAACCATCTTTGATTAACGAGCTAGTCAAGTAGAGGCACACTAGTGACGTTTAGTTTGTCTATGTATTCACAGAAGTATTATGTTTCCGGATAATACAATTCTAGCATGAATAATAAACATTTATCATGATATAAAGAAATAAAATAATAACTTTATTATTACCTGTAGGGCATATTTCCTTCAGTCTCCCACTTGCACTAGAGTCAATAATCTAGATTACACAGTAATGATTCTAACACCCATGGAGCTTTGGTGCTGATCATGTTTTGCTCGTGGAAGAGGCTTAGTCAACGGATCTGCTACATTCAGATCCGTATGTATCTTGCAAATCTCTATGTCTCCCACCTGGACTAGATCCCGGAAGGAATTGAAGCGTCTCTTGATGTGCTTGGTTCTCTTGTGAAATCCGGATTCCTTTGCCAAGGCAATTGCACCAGTATTGTCACAAAAGATTTTCATTGGACCCGATGCACTAGGTATGACACCTAGATTGGATATGAACTCTTTCATCCAGACTCCTTCGTTTGCTGCTTCCGAAGCAGCTATGTACTCCGCTTCACATGTAGATCCCGCCACAATGCTTTGTTTAGAACTGCACCAACCGACAGCTCCACCGTTTAATGTAAACACGTATCCGGTTTGCGATTTAGAATCGTCCGGATCAGTGTCAAAGCTTGCATCAACGTAACCATTTACGATGAGCTCTTTGTCACCTCCATATATGAGAAACATATCCTTAGTCCTTTTCAGGTATTTCAGGATGTTCTTGACCGCTGTCCAGTGATCCACTCCTGGATTACTTTGGTACCTCCCTGCTAGACTTATAGCAAGACACACATCAGGTCTGGTACACAGCATTGCATACATGATAGAGCCTATGGCTGAAGCATAGGGAACATCTTTCATTTTCTCTCTATCTTCTGCAGTGGTCGGGCATTGAGTCTTACTCAATTTCACACCTTGTAACACATGCAAGAATCCTTTCTTTGCTTGATCCATTTTGAACTTCTTCAAAACTTTGTCAAGGTATGTGCTTTGTGAAAGTCCAATTAAGAGTCTTGATCTATCTCTATAGATCTTAATGCCCAATATGTAAGCTGCTTCACCGAGGTCTTTCATTGAAAAATTCTTATTCAAGTATCCCTTTATGCTATCCAGAAATTCTATATCATTTCCGATTAGTAATATGTCATCTACATATAATATCAGAAATGCTACAGAGCTCCCACTCACTTTCTTGTAAATACAGGCTTCTCCAAAAGTCTGTACAAAACCAAATGCTTTAATTACACTATCAAAGCGTTTATTCCAACTCCGAGAGGCTTGCACCAGTCCATAAATGGATCGCTGGAGCTTGCACACTTTGTTAGCTCCCTTTGGATCGACAAAACCTTCTGGCTGCATCATATACAACTCTTCTTCCAGAAATCCATTCAGGAATGCAGTTTTGACATCCATCTGCCAAATTTCATAATCATAAAATGCGGCAGTTGCTAACATGATTCGGACATACTTAAGCATCGCTACGGGTGAGAAGGTCTCATCGTAGTCAATCCCTTGAACTTGTCGAAAACCTTTTGCGACAAGTCGAGCTTTATAGACAGTAACATTACCGTCAGCGTCAGTCTTCTTCTTGAAGATCCATTTATTCTCAATTGCTTGCCGATCATTGGGCAAGTCAACCAAAGTCCATACTTTGTTCTCATACATGGATCCCATCTCAGATTTCATGGCTTTAAGCCATTTTGCGGAATCTGGGCTCACCATCGCTTCTCCATAGTTCGTAGGTTCATCATGATCTAGTAGCATGACTTCCAGAATAGGATTACCGTACCACTCTGGTGCGGATCTTATTCTAGTTGATCTACGAGGTTCAGTAGTATCTTGTTCTGAAGTTTCATGATCATCATCATTAGCTTCCTCACTAATTGGTGTAGGTGTCACAGAAACTGGTTTCTGTGATATACTACTTTCCAATAAGGGAGTAGGTACAGTTACCTCATCAAGTTCTACTTTCCTCCCACTCACTTCTTTCGAGAGAAACTCCTTCTCTAGAAAGTTTCCGAATTTAGCAACAAAAGTCTTGCCTTCGGATCTGTGATAGAAGGTGTATCCAATAGTTTCCTTTGGATATCCTATGAAGACACATTTTTCCGATTTGGGTTCGAGCTTATCAGGTTGAAGCTTTTTCACATAAGCATCGCAGCCCCAAACTTTCAAAAACGACAACTTTGGTTTCTTGCCAAACCACAGTTCATAAGGCGTCATCTCAACAGATTTTGGTGGTGCCCTATTTAACGTGAATGCGGCCGTCTCTAAAGCATAACCCAAAACGATAGCAGTAAATCAGTAAGAGACATCATAGATCACACCATATCTAGTAAAGTACGATTATGACGTTCGGACACACCATTACGCTGTGGTGTTCCGGGTGGCGTGAGTTGCGAAACTATTCCGCATTGTTTCAAATGTACACCAAACTTGTAACACAAATATTCTCCTCCACGATCAGATCGTAGGAATTTTATTTTCTTGTTACGATGATTTTCAACTTCACTCTGAAATTCTTTGAACTTTTCAAATGTTTCAGACTTATGTTTCATTAAGTAGATATACCCATATCTGCTTAAGTCATCTGTGAAGGTGAGAAAATAACGATATCCGCCATGAGCCTCAACATTCATCAGACCACATACATCTGTATGTATGATTTCCAACAAATCTATTGCTCTCTCCATAGTACCGGAGAACGGTGTTTTGGTCATCTTGCCCATAAGGCACGGTTCGCAAGTACCAAGTGATTCATAATCAAGTGGTTCCAAAAGTCCATCAGTATGGAGTTTCTTCATGCGCTTTATACCGATATGACCTAAACGGCAGTGCCACAAATAAGTTGCACTATCATTATCAACTCTGCATCTTTATGAATATGTGTGTCACTACTATCGAGATTTAATAAGAATAGACCACTCTTCAAGGGTGCATGACCATAAAAGATATTACTCATATAAATAGAACAACCATTATTCTCCGATTTAAATGAATAGCCGTCTCGCATTAAACAAGATCCAGATGTAATGTTCATGCTCAACGCTGGCACCAAATAACAATTATTTAGGTCTAATACTAATCCCGAAGGTAGATGTAGAGGTAGCGTGCCGACCACGATCACATCGACTTTGGAACCATTTCCCACGCGCATCGTTACCTCATCCTTAGCCAATCTTCGCTTAATCCGTAGTCCCTGTTTTGAGTTGCAAATATTAGCAACAGAACCAACATCAAATACCCAGGTGCTACTGCGAGCATTAGTAAGGTACACATCAATAACATGTATATCACATATACCTTTGTTCACCTTGCCATCCTTCTTATCCGCCAAATACTTGGGGCAGTTCCGCTTCCAGTGACCAGTCTACTTGCAGTAGAAGCACTTAGTTTCAGGCTTAGGTCCAGATTTGGGTTTCTTCTCCTGAGCAGCAACTTGCTTGTTGTTCTTTTTGAAGTTCCCGTTCTTCTTCCCTTTGCCCTTTTTCTTGAAACTAGTGGTCTTGTTGACCATCAACACTTGATGCTCCTTTTTGATTTCTACCTCCGCAGCTTTCAGCATTGCGAAGAGCTCAGGAATTGTCTTATTCATCCCTTGCATATTATAGTTCATCACGAAGCTCTTGTAGCTAGGTGGAAGTGATTGGAGAATTCTGTCAATGAAGCAATCATCTGGAAGATTAACTCCCAATTGAATCAAGTGATTATTATACCCAGACATTTTGAGTATATGCTCACTGACAGAACTGTTCTCCTCCATCTTGCAGCTATGGAACTTATTGGAGACTTCATATCTCTCAATCCGGGCATTTGCTTAAAATATTAACTTCAACTCCTGGAACATCTCATATGCTCCATGACGTTCAAAACATCGTTGAAGTCCCGATCCTAAGCCGTAAGGCATGGCACACTGAACTATCAAGTAGTCATCAGCTTTGCTCTGCCAGACGTTCATAACATCTGGTGTTGCTCCAGCAGCAGGCCTGGCACCCAGCGGTGCTTCCAGGACGTAATTCTTCTGTGCAGCAATGAGGATAATCCTCAAGTTACGGACCCAGTCCGTGTAATTGCTACCATCATCTTTCAACTTTGCTTTCTCAAGGAACGCATTAAAATTCAACGGAACAACAACACGGGCCATCTATCTACAATCAAACATAAACAAGCAAGATACTATCAGGTACTAAGTTCATGATAAATTTAAGTTCAATTAATCATATTACTAAAGAACTCCCACTTAGATAGACATCCCTCTAATCCTCTAAGTGATCACGTGATCCAAATCAACTAAACCATGTCCGATCATCACGTGAGATGGAGTAGTTGCATTGGTGAACATCACTATGTTGATCATATCTACTATATGATTCATGCTCGACCTTTCAGTCTCCGTGTTCCGAGGCCATATCTGTATATGCTTGGCTCGTCAAGTATAACCTGAGTATTCTGCGTGTGCAACTCTTTTGCACCCGTTGTATTTGAACGTAGAGCCTATCACACCTGATCATCACGTGGTGTCTCAGCATGAAGAACTTTCACAATGGTGCATACTCAGGGAGAACACTTCTGGATAATTAGTGAGAGATCATCTTAAAATGCTACCGTCAATCAAAGCAAGATAAGATGCATAAAAGATAAACATCACACGCAATCAATATAAGTGATATGATATGGCCATCATCATCTTGTGCTTGCGATCTCCATCTTTGAAGCACCGTCATGATCACCATCGCCACCGGCACGACACCTTGATCACCATCGTAGCATCATTGTCGTCTCGCCAATCTTATGCTTCCACGACTATTACTACCGTTTAGTGATAAAGAAAGCATTACAGCACAATTGCATTGCATACAATAAAGCGACAACCATATGGCTCCTGCCAGTTGCCGATAACTCGGTTACAAAACATGATCATCTCATACAATAAAATTTAGTATCATGTCTTGACCATATCACATCACAACATGCCCTTCAAAAACAAGTTAGACGTCCTCTACTTTGTTTATTGCAAGTTTTACGTGGCTGCTACGGGCTTAAGCAAGAACCAATCTTACCTACGCATCAAAACCACAACGATAGTTTGTCAAGTTGGTGTTGTTTCAACCTTCGCAAGGACTGGGCGTAGCCACACTTGGTTCAACTAAAGTTGGAGAAACTGACACCCGCCAGCCACCTGTGTTCAAAGCACGTCGGTAGAACCAGTCTCGCGTAAGCGTACGCGTAATGTCGGCCCGGGCCGCTTCATCCAACAATACCATCGAACCAAAGTATGACATGCTGGTAAGCAGTATGACTTATATCACCGACAACTCACTTGTGTTCTACTCGTGCAAATAACATCAACACATAAAACCTAGGCTTTGATACCACTGTTGGGGAACGTAGTAATTTCAAAAAAATCCTACGCACACGCAAGATCATGGTGATGCATAGCAACGAGAGGGGAGAGTGTTGTCTACGTACCCTCATAGACCGACAGCGGAAGCATTATGACAACGCGGTTGATGTAGTCGTACGTCTTCACGGCCCGACCGATCAAGCACCGAAACTACGGCACCTCCGAGTTTTAGCACACGTTCAGCTCGATGACGATCCCCGGACTCCGTCCAGCAAAGTGTCGGGGAAGAGTTCTGTCAGCATGATGGCGTGGTGATGATCTTGATGTTCTACCGTCGCAGGGCTTCGCCTAAGCACCGCTACAATATTATCAAGGAGTATGGTGGAAGGGGGCACCCCACACGGCTAAGAAAACGATCACGAGGATCAACTTGTTGTGTCCATGGGGTGCCCCCCTGCCCCCATATATAAAGGAGCAAGGGGGGAGGAGGTCGGCCCTAGGAGGGGCGCGCGAGGGGAGTAGGATTTCTACTCCTAGTTGGAGTAGGTTTCCTCCTTTCCTAGTCCAACTAGGAGAAGGGGGGAAAGGGGGGAAGAGGGGAAGGAAGGGAGAGAGGGGCCGCACCCCAAACCCCTTGTCCAATTCGGACTGGGCTTGGGAGGGGCGCGTGCCACCTCCTGGTCCTTCCCACTAAGGCCCATTAAGGCCCATTGCTTCTTCCTCGTATTCCCATAACTCCCCGGTACCTCCGAAAATACCCGAATCACTCGGAACCTTTCTGATGTCCGAATATAGTCGTCCAATATATCGATCTTTACGTCTCGACCATTTCGAGAATCCTCGTCATGTCCCCGATCTCATCCGGGGCTCCGAACAAACTTCAGTTCATCAAAATATATAAACTCATAATGAAACTGTCATAGTAACGTTAAGCGTGCGGACCCTACGGGTTCAAGAATAATGTAGACATGACCGAGACATGTCTCCGGTCAATAACCAATAGCGGAACCTGGATGCTCATATTGGCTCCCACATATTCTACGAAGATCTTTATCGGTCAGACCGCATAACAACATACTTTGTTCCCTTTGTCATCGGTATGTTACTTGCCCGAGATTCGATTGTCGGTATCTCAATACCTAGTTCAATCTCGTTACTGGCAAGTCTCTTTACTCGTTTCGTAATACATCATCTCGCAACTAACTCATTAGCTGCAATGCTTGCAAGGCTTATGTGATGTGTATTACCGAGAGGGCCCAGAGATACCTCTCCAACAATCAGAGTGACAAATCCTAATCTCGAAATACGCCAACCCAACATGTACCTTTGGAGACACCTGTAGAGCTCCTTTATAATCACCCAGTTAAGTTGTGACGTTTGGTACAAAGTGTTCCTCCGGTAAACGGGAGTTGCATAATCTCATAGTCATAGGAACATGTATAAGTTATGAAGAAAGCAATAGCAACATACTAAATGATCGTGTGCTAAGCTAATGGAATGGGTCATGTCAATCACATCATTCTCCTAATGATGTGATCCCGCTAATCAAATGACAACACATGTCTATGGTTAGGAAACATAACCATCTTTGATTAACGAGCTAGTCAAGTAGAGGCACACTAGTGACGTTTAGTTTGTCTATGTATTCACACAAGTTTTATCTTTCCGGATAATACAATTCTAGCATGAATAATAAACATTTATCATGATATAAGGAAATAAAATAATAACTTTATTATTGCCTCCAGGGCATATTTCCTTCATGCTTCATGGTGTCTAAAGAAATAACATTCTTCAGTCATGCTTGGAGTTGACGATTTTCACTATGCACATCTGTTCGAGTGGAATCACTTGGTTCAAAGGACGAAAAAGAAAGAACGGGAAAACATACAGCCAGAAAGACATTACCTCCCATGGTCTTCACTTCCTCCTAAGCATTCTTCAGATTCTTCTTGGAAAGCTCCAAATCAAGTTGGATTTGGATCTTCTCCTTGTCCAAAGCAGCGTATTGAGTCCCAAATTCACAAGACTTCTGCACACAACAAAAAGACAACTCAGTTGACAGGAAAAAACCCTTTACTTCCGAGTGAATAAGAGCAAATTTAGGTTAATATTATCAAAAGAATTCTAAAGACCACCACCGAATCAAACACTCGACGCCGCGGGGACTACACCCAGTGGGTGCACTTAGTGTGACCCCACTGGATCGATTTCCCACTTGGTATGGCCTGCCCTGCCCAAAAAAAATTCCTTGTTCTCAGACCCTCGCCGACTGCCCGCAATCAACAGCGGTCTCGGGGACTACACCCAGTGGGTGCACTCGGCGTGCCCCCACTAGATCAGGTACCCACTTAACACGATCTGACTAACTCGAGTGGAAGAACTGTAGCCCGAATGAAGAGCTACAAACAGACATATTCTAAAGACCCCCTCTGAATCGAACATTCAACGACGGTCTCGGGGACTATTGATACGTCTCCAACGTATCTATAATTTTTGATTGTTCCATGCTATATTATATCCTGTTTTGGACATTATTGGGATTTATTATACACTTTTATATTATTATTGGGACTAACCTATTAACCGGAGGCCCAGCCTAGAATTACTGTTTTTTTGCCTATTTCAGAGTTTCGCAGAAAAAGAATATCAAACAGAGTCCAAACGGAATGAAACCTTTGGGAACGTGATTTTCGGAATGAACATGATCCAGAGAACTTGGACCCTACGTCAAGCAATCAACCAGGAAGGCACAAGGTAGGGGGCACGCCTACCCCCCCCCCCACAGGCGCGTCCTCCTCCCTCGTGGGGCCCACGTTGCTCCACCGACGTACTCCTTCCTCCTATATATACCTACGTACCCCCAAACTACCAGATACGGAGCCAAAACCCTAATTCCACCGTCGTAACTTTCTGTATCCACGAGATCCCATCTTGGGGCCTTTTCCGGAGCTCTGGCGGAGGGGGCATCGATCACGGAGGGCTTCTACATCAACACCATAGCCTCTCCGATGAAGTGTGAGTAGTTTACTTCAGACTTACGGGTCCATAGTTATTAGCAAGATGGCTTCTTCTCTCTTTTGGATCTCAATACAAAGTTCTCCCCCTCTCTTGTGGAGATCTATTCAATGTAATCTTCTTTTGTGGTGTGTTTGTTGAGACCGATGAATTGTGGGTTTCTGATCAAGTTTATCTATGAACAATATTTGAATCTTCTCTGAATTCTTTTATGTATGATTGGTTATCTTTGCAAGTCTCTTCAAATTATCAGTTTGGTTTGGCCAACTAGATTGATCTTTCTTGCAATGGGAGAAGTGCTTAGCTTTGGGTTCAATCTTGCGATGTCCTTTCCCAGTGACAGTAGGGGCAGCAAGGCACGTATTGTATTGTTGCCATCGAGGATAACAAGATGGGGTTTATATCATATTGCATGAGTTTATCCCTCTACATCATGTCATCTTGCTTAAAGCGTTACTCTGTTCTCTTGAACTTAATACTGTAGATGGATGGTGGATAGCGGTCGATGTGTGGAGCAATAGTAGTAGATGCAGGCAGGAGTCGGTCTACTTGTCTCAGACGTGATGCCTATATACATGATCATACCTAGATATTCTCATAACTATGCTCAATTCTATCAATTGCTCAACAGTAATTTGTTCACCCACCGTAATACTTATGCTCTCAAGAGAAGCCTCTAGTGAAACCTATGGCCCCCGGGTCTATTTTCCATCATATTAATCTTCCAGTACTTAGTTATTTCCTTTTCCATTTATTTTACTTGCATCTTTATCGTAAAAATACCAAAAATATTATCTTATCATATCTATCAGATCTCACTCTCGTAGGTGACCGTGAAGGGATTGACAACCCCTTTATCGCGTTGGTTGCGAGGAGTTTATTTGTTTGTGTAGGTGCGAGGGACTCGTGCGTGGCCTACTACTGGATTGATACCTTGGTTCTCAAAATCTGAGGGAAATACTTACGCTGCTCTGCTGCATCACCCTTTCCTCTTCAAGGGAAAACCAACGCAGTGCTCAAGAGGTAGCAAGAAGGATTTCTGGCACCATTGCCGGGGAATCTACGCAAAAGTCAACATACCAAGTACCCATCACAAACCCTTATCTCCCGCATTACATTATTTGCCATTTGCCTCTCGTTTTCCTCTCCCCCCACTTCACCCTTGCCGTTTTATTCGCCCTCTCTCTCTCCGTCCTCCTCCTCTTTCTCTATTTGCCTTTTTTGCCCGCCTCTTGTTTGCTTGTGTGTTGGATTGCTTGCTTGTCACGATGGCTCTATCTAGATTTGGTGATCTTCACCTTAAAAGGTTAGAAGAGATCGAAAGCAACGTCCGGAGTTTTATGGTCTTACAATTTGAGCATAATAGTTTCTTTAGAAATGAGCTTAAAGAAAAAAAAAGCTTTATGGGTTATATGAACAAATATCTCGATGATATGTCTAAAGAATTTGATGGTTTGAAATCTTAGATTGCTCATCTTAAGAAGTTAATAGCTGAAGTTTCGGATAAGCAAGCCACCTTAGTTAATAAGATGGCCGCTAAGCCGATTTTTTTTTTGGATAGCAAAGATGAAGATCTAAAAGTTATTGATGTGTCCCCTATTAAATCTTTGTTTTGTAATATGAATCTTGATAATGATGGGACTGAATATGATCCACCTTTACCTAGAAGACGTTCCAAAAATTCGGACTCTTTATATCTTGATGCTAAAATTGTTAAAAGTGGGATTGAAGAAGTCAAAACTTTAAATATTAATGAACCCACTATTTTGGATTTCAAGGAATTTAATTATGATAATTGTTCTTTGATAGATTGTATTTCCTTGTTGCAATCCGTGCTAAATTCTCCTCATGCTTATAGTCAAAATAAAGCCTTTACCAAACATATCGTTGATGCTTTGATGCAATCTTATGAAGAAAAACTTGAGGTGGAAGTTTCTATCCCTAGAAAACTTTATGATGAGTGGGAACCTACTATTAAAATTAAGATTAAAGATCATGAATGCTATGCTTTGTGTGATTTGGGTGCTAGTGTTTCCACGATTCCAAAGACTTTGTGTGATTTGCTAGATTTCCATGATTTTGATGATTGCTCTTTAAACTTGCACCTTGTGGATTCCACTATTAAGAAACCTATGGGAAGAATTAATGATGTTCTTATTGTTGCAAATAGGAATTATGTGCCCATGGATTTTATTGTTCTTGACATAGATTGCAATCCTTCATGTCCTATTATTCTTGGTAGACCTTTCCTTAGAACGATTGGTGCAATTATTGATATGAAGGAAGGAAATATTAGATTCCAATTTCCGTTAAGGAAAGGCATGGAACACTTCCCTAGAAAGAAAATTAAATTACCATATGAATCTATTATGAGAGCCACTTATGGATTGCCTACCAAAGATGGCAATACCTAGACCTATCTTTGCTTTTATGCCTAGCTAAGGGCGTTAAACGATAGCGCTTGTTGGGAGGCAACCCAATTTTATTTTTATTCCTTGCTTTTTGCTCCTGTTTAGTGATAAATAATTTATCTAGCCTCTGTTTTGGTTGTGTTTTTTGTGTTTAATTAGTGTTTGTGCCAAGTAGAACCGTTGGGAAGACTTGGGGAAAGTCTTTTTAATGTTGCTGTAAAAAACAGAAACTTTAGCGCTCACGAGAACTGCTGCCATTTTTATTTGGAAAGTGCTATTTAGTTCATTCTTTTTGCAGATGATTAATAGATAAATTCCCCTCGTCCAGAAAGTTATTGTAGAATTTTTGGGGTTCCATATCTTGCGTTAGCTACAGATTACTACAGACTGTTCTGTTTTTGACAGATTCTGTTTTTCGTGTGTTGTTTGCTTATTTTGATGAATCTATGGCTAGTAAAATAGTTTATAAACCATAGATAAGTTGGAATACAGTAGGTTTAAAACCAATATAAATAAAAAATGAGTTCATTACAGTACCTTGAAGTGGTGTTTTGTTTTCTTTCGCTAATGGAGCTCACGAGATTTTCTACTTTAAGTTTTGTGTTGTGAAGTTTTCAAGTTTTGGGTAAAGGAGTGGCAAGAGCCTATGCTTGGGGATGCCCCAGAAGGCATCCCCTCTTTCGTCTACTTCTATCGGTAACTTTACTTGGAGCTATATTTTTATTTACCACATGATATGTGTTTTGCTTGGAGCCTCTTGTATTATTTGAGTCTTTATTTCTTAGTTTTCCACAACCATCCTTGCTGCACACACCTTTTTGAGAGATACACTCATGATTAGGAAATTGTTAGAATCCTCGATGGAAAAAATACAATACGTGCCTTGCTGCCCCTACTGTCACTGGGAAAGGACACCGCAAGATTGAACCCAAAGCTAAGCACTTTTCCCATTGCAAGAAAAACCAATCTAGTTGGCCAAACCAAACCGATAGTTCGAAGGGAATTACAAAGATATCAAATCATGCATAAAAGAATTCAGAGAAGATTCAAATAATATTCATAGATAAGCTGATCAGAAATCCACAATTCATCGGATCTCGGCAAACACACCGCAAAAAAGTATTACATCGAATAGATCTCCAAGAACATCGAGGAGAACATGGTATTGAGAATCAAAGAGAGAGAGAAGAATCCATCTAGCTACTAGCTATGGACCCGTAGGTCTAAGGTAACCTACTCACGCTTCATTGGAAGGGCAATAGAGTTGATGTAGAAGCCCTCTGTGATCGAATCCCTCTCCGGCAAGGTACCGAAAAAGGTCCCTAGATGGGACCTCACAGGTAAAAAAGGTTGTGGGGGTGAAAAGTGTTTTCGTGGATGCCTCTGGTGGTTTGAGGATATATGGGAATATATAGGCGAAAGAATTAGGTCAGGAGGTGCACGAGGGGCCCACAAGGGTGGGGGCACGCCCTACCCCCCTGTGCGCGCCCTCCATTCTTGTGGCTCCTCGTGGCTCCTCCGACTCATCTCCAAGTCTCCTGGTTGTCTTCTGGTCCAAGAAAAAACATCGCGAAGGTTTTATTCCGTTTGGACTCCGTTTGCTATTCCTTTTCCGTGAAACTCAAAAACAGGGAAAAAACAAGAATTGGCACTGGGCTCTAGGTTAATAGGTTAGTCCCAAAAATAATATGAAATAACATATTAATGCATATAGAACATCCAAAACAGATAATATAATAGCATGAAACAATCAAAAATTATAGATACGTTGGAGACGTATCACATACCCCAACAGAATGAGCGATCATCCAATCAGAAATCAACTTACAATCGTACTTACTCGGACGTTCGTCTGAAGGGCAGAGTTGGCGTCATAAGCAACCTTGTTAGACTGATGCACCACCTTCAGCCTCTCCATCATTAGGCCTGCTTGGATCATGGCCTCCTTGGCAGCTCTAGTTTGGTCCTCCGGGACGTGATGCAGATCGAATCCAGTCGACATGGGAGTTGATGATGAAGCTGGAGGGGTCAGCGTTTGAGGCTGCCCAGTCAGACCGGTAGTTTGAATGACCGTCACTAGAGGCTAAACAGTCAACATTGGGACAACAAAAGAAACACCCGTTCAGGACAAGCCACCAAGTTCTTGAACAACGGGTTCAGTTGGCAGGTGAGACGTCCGACTCGAAGGGGTTCTCTTGCTCAGGCCTCGAGAGATGGTCGAGGCCCTGCCTCTTCCACCTGCACTCCTTGGAGGTTCATCCTCACCGTCGTGTGGAAGCTGGATAACATCTATTGGTACTACAAACACTCGACAGTGAGATTCCATTCGACTACCAAAACAATTGATAAGGTGTGAGCATGTCTGCAGTATCGTACCTGCTCGAGAAGTGGCCATGTTTACGGTATCTGCATCAGCCTTCTCGTCGTCGATCTCCATGTAGGACGTTGATACGTCTCCATCGTATCTATAATTTTTGATTGTTTCATGCTAATATTATACAACTTTCACATACTTTTGGCAACATTTTATATGATTTATTGGACTAACATATTGATCCAGTGCTTAGTGCCAGTTCCTGTTTTTTGCATGTTTTTTGTTTCGCGGAATATCCATATCAAACAAAGTGCAAATGCAATAAATTTTTACGGAGAACTATTTTGGAATATATGTGATTTTGGGAGGTGTAATCAACGCAAACGGAGGCCCACAGTGACTACAAGACACCAGGGCACGCCCCAGGCCCCTGGCGCGTGGTGGTGGGTTGTGCCCACCTCGTACGTCAGTTGGAGCTCTACTTCAGGCGCAAGGAAGCTTATATTCAGAAAAAAAATCGTGTTAAAATCTTAGCGCAATCGGAGTTACGGATCTCCCGGAATATAAGAAATGGTTTTCGGCCAGATCTGGGGAACACGAAACAGAAGAGAACAGTGAGGGAGATCCAATCTCGGAGGGGCTCCCGCCCCTCCACCACCATGGAGGCCATGGACAAGAGGGGGAACTCTCCTCCCATCTAGGGGGAGGCCAAGGAAGAAGAAGAAGGAGAGGGGGCTCTCTCCCCCTCTCTCCCGGTGGCGCCGGAACGCCGCCGAGGCAAGGATCGTGATGGTGATCTACATCAACAATCTTGCTACCGTCAACACCAACTTCCTCCCCCTTTATGCAGCGGTGTAACACACCTTCTCTAAACTATAATCTCTACTTAAACATGGTGCTCAACTCCATATATTATTTACCAATGATCTATGGTTATCCTATGATGTTCGAGTAGATCCGTTTTGTCCTATGGGTTAATCATGATCTTGGTTGGTATGATTGTATATTTTATTTATGGTGCTGTCCTACAGTGCCCTCTGTCTCGCGCAAACGTGGGGATCCTCGCTGTAGGGTGTTGCAATATGTCCATGATTCGCTTATGGTGGGTTGTGAGAGTGACATAAGCTTAAACCCGAGTAAGTGGGTTATGGTGTATGGGAGTAAAGAGGACTAGATACTTAATGCTATGGTTGGGTTTCGCGACCTTAATGATCTTTAACTCATACATTATTTAATTTCCCTTCAAGCTTACCGATAGACCTTATAGACCTTATAGTTTCGCGACCTTAATGATCTTTAACTCATACTTTATAGACTTGAAAATTTGGCTATCCTTAAATATTGCTATGATAATTATAAATACAATTCCGATATTGATGAATTTATTGAGAAAGTCTCCGCTGTCCAAGAAGAGACTAATATTTTGCAGGAGTCTATGGAAGAAGGAATTGATGAAACTGTGAGCTCATTGGATGAAAAAGATGATGAGGAGAGCGAAGAACAAAAGGAGGAAGAGCGGATTAGCTACCCGTGCCCACCTTCTAATGAGAGTAACTCTTCAACTCATACATTATTTAATTTCCCTTCATGCTTACCGAAGGATGAATGCTATGATAATTGCTATGACCCCGTTGATTCTTTTGAAATATCCCTTTTTGATGAACTTGCTGATTGCTATGTTTGTCGCCATGATGCCAATTTAAATTATGCTTATGGAGATGAAATTGCTATAGTTCCTTATGTTGAGAATGAAATTGTTGCTATTGCACCCACACATGATAGTCTATTATATTTTTGAACTCTCCAAACTACACTATATCAGAGAAGTTGGCACTTATTAAGGATTACACTGATGGGTTGCCTTCTACCACTACACATGATGATTTTAATGAATATAATATGCATGTGCTTGCTGCTCCTAATTGTAATTATTATGAAAGAGGAACTGCATCTTCGCCTCTTTATGTTTCCAACATGATAGAATTGCAAGAAACTGCTTATGCTATGTATTGGCCTTTACTTGATGTGCATGAATTGTCCTTTTATGACATGTCGATGCATAAGAAGAGAGTTATACTTCGTCATTGCATGATTTGCGTTGCTTTGTGCTCACTACTAAATGCCAAATCATTGTTAATTAAAATTGGCTTTGATATAGCTTGGGATCCGGGTGGATTCATTACTTGAGCACTTTATGACTAGCTTAATGGCTTTAAAGAAAGCGTTGCCAGGGAGACAACCTGGAAGTTTTAGAGAGTCATTTCTTTCTGTTGAGTGCTTTTATAAAGTTTAAAAACAAAAAAAAATAGAGGGGGAACTTAAAAACTTTTTAACAAAAGAGAAGCGATTGGAAGTTATGCATTGGAGAAGTGAGGGTCGACCTTGGACACTTGTGTTCATGCTCATGGAAAAAATGTAGATTTTTTCATGAAGATTCTCACAAAAATAATTATCCCCTTGTACAATTCCATTGTATTATAAAAATAATGTGCCAAGATTTGCCTTTAGGATGATTAGATTGCTTGTTGGTATGTGCGGTGCAAAAAACAGAAACTTCGGCTGTAGTGCGTGAATTTTCGTTTTTTACTGGAACGTCGAAACTTTTTGAAACTTTTTACAAGGTCCTGCTATACAAATTTTTTATATTTTCCCAATGTTTCAGAATTTTTGGAGTAACAGAAGTAAGGTGAATGTTCAGATTACTACAGACAGTCCTGTTTAAGACATATTCTTTTTTGATGCATTGTTTTGCTTCTTTTGATGAAACTGTCGATTCTATCAGTGGTATAAACCATGGAAAGGTTATGTTACAGTAGCTTAAATGAAAAAACAAAATATGAATTGGTTTGCAACAGTACTTGGAGGAGTGATTTGCTTTATTATACTAACGGATCTTACCGAGCTTTCTGTTGAGTTTTGTGTGGATGAAGTGATAAAAGATCGAGGAGGTCCCGATAGAGGAGAAGGAGGAGAGGAAAGAGCTCAAGCTTGGGGATACCCAAGGCACCCCAAGTAAATATTCAAGGAGACTCAAGCGTCTAAGCTTGGGGATGCCCCGGAAGGGATCCCATCTTTCTTCAACAAGTATCAGTATGCTTTCGTTCTCGTTTCATTCATGTGGTATGTGCAAATCTTGGAGTGTCTTTTGCATTTATTTTTCACTTTTCTTTTATGCACCATGCTGGTATGAGATAGTACATGGTTGATTTATAGAATTCTCATTGCACTTCACTTATATCTTTTGAGTATGGCTTTATAGAATGCTTCATGTGCTTCACTCATATCATTTGAAGTTTGGATTGCCTGTTTCTCTTCACATAGAAAGCCGTTGTTTGTAGAATGCTCTTTTGCTTCACTTATATTTGTTATATCATGGTATTTTATAGAAAGAATTAAACTCTCATGCTTCAGTTATATTGATTTAGAGAGTCAAAAGGAATTGGTCAATTGCATGGTTAGTCATAAAATCCTACATAAAACTTGTGGATCACTAAATATGGTATGTTTGATTCCTTGCAATAGTTGTGTGATATAGAGATGGAATATGTGGGAGGTACTAGTAAATGGTTGTGGTTAGTAAGAATATTGGTGTTAAGGTTTGTGATTCCCGAAGCATGCACGTATGGTATCTCGTTATGCTATGAAGTTGGAGCATGATTTATTATTAATTGTCTTACTTATGAGTGGCGTTCGGGGACGAGCGATGGTCTTTCCCTACCAATCTATCCCCCTAGGGGCATGCGTAGTAGTACTTTGCTTAAATGGCCAATAAACTTTTGCAATAAGTATATGAGTTCTTTATGACTAATGTGAGTCCATGGATTATACACACTCTTACCTTTTCGCAATTTGCTAGCCTCTACGGTACCATGCATTGCCCTCTCTCACCTCGAGAGTTGGTGCAAACTTCGTCGGTGCATCCAAACCTCGTGATATGATACACTCTATAACACATAAGCCTTATTATATCTTCCTCAAAACAGCCACCATACCTACCTATTATGGCCCTTCCATAGCCATTCCGAGATATATTTCCATGCAACTTCCACCGCTTCTGTTTTGGTGACTTGAGCATTCATTGTCATATTGCTTTGCATGATCATATAGCCGACATAGCAGTTGTGGCTCAGCCACCATTCATCATTTTTCATACATGTTACGCTAGATCATTGCACATCCTGGTACACTGCCAGAGGCATTCATATAGAGTCATATTTTGTTATAGGTATCGAGTTGTAATTTTTATTTCTTTTGAGTTATAAGTAAATACAAATGTGATGATCATCATTATTCATTTTTAGAGCATTGCCCCAGTGAGGAAAGGATGATGGAGACTATGATTCCCCCACAAGTCAGGATGAGAATTCGAACAATGAGAGAGAAAATATACAAAAAGAAAAAAGAAAAAGGAAAAAAGAAAGAAAAAAGGAAAAAAAGAGAGAAGGGGCATGCTAGTTCCACACTTGTGCTTCGAAGTAGCACCCTCCTTTTCATATGGAGAGTCTTCTATGTTGTCACTTATAGGATTAGATGCACACCCACTTAGTTTTCATAGGGAGCTTTCATACACTTATAGCTTTTAGTGCATTCATTGCATGGCAATCCCTACTCCTCACGTTGATATCAATAGATGGGCATCTCCATAGGCCGTTGGTTAGCCGCATTGATGTGAGACTTTCATACTTTTTTTGTCTTCTCTATATTTACCCCTATCATCATACTCTATTCCATCTATAGTGCTATATCCATGGCTTGTGCTCATGTATTGCGTGAGGGTTTAAAAAGCTGAAGCGCGTTAAAAAGTATGAACCAATTGCTCGGTTTGTCATCGGGGTTGTGCATGATAAATACTTTGTGTTAAGAAGACAAAGCATGACAAGATTATATGATTTTGTAGGGATAGATTTCTTTAGAGTTGATATTTGAAAGACATGATTGTTTGTTGGGATACCTGAGTATTGATGTCTTTATGTCAAATTATAGACTATTGCTTTGAATCACTTATGTTTTAATATTCATGCCATGATTGGATATATGATCAAGTTTATGCTAGGTAGCATTCCACATCAAAAATTATCTTTTTTATCATTTACCTACTCGAGGACGAGCAGGAATTAAGCTTGGGGATGCTGATACGTCTCTGTCGTATCTATGATTTTTTATTGTTTCATGCCAATATTATACAACTTTCACATACTTTTGGCAACATTTTATATGATTTATTGGACTAACCTATTGATCCAGTGCCCAGTGCTAGTGCCAGTTCCTGTTTTTTTGCATCTTTTTTGTTTTGCAGAATATCCATATCAAATGAAGTCCAAATGCAATAAAATTTTACAGAGAATTATTTTGGAATATATGTGATTTTGGGAGGTGGAATCAATGCAAACGGAGGCCCACAGTGACCACAAGACACCAGGGCGCGCCCCAGGCCCCTAGTGCGTGGTGGTGGGTTGTGTACGTCGGTTGGAGCTCTACTCCGGGAACAAGGTAGCTTATATCCGGAAAAAATCGTGTTAAAATCTCAGCGCAATCGGAGTTATGGATCTCCCGGAATATAAGAAATGATTTTCGGCCAGATCTGGGGAACACGAAACAGAAGAGAATAGAGAGGGAGATCCAATCTCAGAGGGGCTCCCGCCCCTCTGGCGCCATGGAGGCCATGGACAAGAGGCGGAACTCTCCTCCCACCTAGGGGGAGTCCAAGGAAGAAGAAGGAGGAGGGGGGCTCTCTCCCCATCTCTCCTGGTGGCGCCGGAATGACGCTGGGGCAAGGATCGCGACGGTGATCTACATCAACAATCTTGCTACTGTCAACACCAAATTTCTCCCCCTTTATGCAGCGGTGTAACACCCCTTCTCTCCGTTGTAATCTCTACTTAAACGTGGTGCTCAACTCCATATATTATTTCCCAATGATCTATGGTTATCCTATGATGTTTGAGTAGATCCGTTTTGTCCTGTGGGTTAACCCTGATCTTGGTTGGTAAGATTGTAAATTTTATTTATGGTCCTGTCCTATGGTGCCCTCCGTCTCGCACAAACGTTAGGGATCCTCATTGTAGGGTGTTGCAATATGTCCATGGTTCGCTTATGGTGGGTTGCGAGAGTGACAGAAGCTTAAACCCAAGTAAGTGGGTTATGGTGTATGGGAGTAAAGAGGACTTGATACTTATTGCTATGGTTGGGTTTTGTGACCTTAATGATCTTTAGTAGTTGCGGATGCTTGCTAGGGGTCCAATCATACGTGCATATGATCCAAGTAGAGAAAGTATGTTAGCTCATGCATTTCCCTCATATAGAATTGCAAGAATGATTACCGGTACTTGTTATCGATTGCCTAGGGACAAATGACTTTCTTGTTTACAAAAGCTATCTACTTTTATTACCTTGCAATTTATTCATAGTTTTATTCTCGCAAAGTACTCCTAGTTTTATCCTTGTAAAATAGTTTCATACTTGTTTTCGGTAAAGCAAACATCAAGTGTGCGTAGAGTTCTATCGGTGGTCGATAGAACTTGAGGGAATATTTGTTCTACCTTTAGCTCCTCGTTGGGTTTGAAACTCTTATTTATCAAAGAAGGCTACAAATGATCCCCTATACTTGTGGGCTATGAGACGTCCCAGAAGTAGCAGCCCTGGAGGCCCAAAATCTCATCCCGTAAAACAAACAAGAAGGTCCACAACAACAGTGAAGGAAAAGGAAAAGAAACACTTACGCTGAAGCAACGGACACAACCACTTTGATCCTGGGCAAAGCCTTTCGAGGTTTGGGCGGAGCGACTTGGCTTGCTTTGCGGTCTTCTCCGTCGGCTCTAGGGTTGACATCCGAGTGCGCTTCGGGATCCTTGCACTCGACGCCGCCGCCTTGCCATGGCCGCCCGTAGGGTCTTGTGATTGCTTGGAGCGCCGCTCGGAGCATGGTGGTGACTCGACCTCCTCGCTGTCGTCGGAGTTGTCGCTATCGTCGTTGCTGTCATCAACATATTCAATGTTGGTGCTTCCGCCCTCTCTCTCTGCTCCTCCAAGGTGCCTCTCATCGTTTGGCACGAGCGAGTACATCTTAGTGAAAACCTAGAAGGCACAAATTACAAAAGTCAGTTGGATACCAGTACCGTTACATATCGAAAGGCAAAAAGGCGAAACACTCGACAAGGCATGTCAAACCTCTCTTGGAAGGTGCTCGACGTGGAATGGCAGGATCCGTGATTTGCTCTACGAGGATTGTCCTTGTTCCCAGTATTGCTCCAAATCCACTGGGCCACCAACTGTTCGCTGACCTCCTCCGAGTGAGTCTGGGCGGTTGATACGTCCATTTTGCATCGTGCTTTTATATTGATATTTATTGCATTATGGGTTGTTATTACACGTTATATCACAATACTAATGCCTTTTATCTCTTATTTTATAAGGTTTACATGAAGAGGGAGAATGCTGGCAGCTGGAATTCTGGACTGGAAAAGGAGCAAATATTAGAGACCTATTCTGTGTAACTCCAAAAGTCCTGAAACTTCACGGAGCTTATTTTTGGAATATATAAAAAATATTTGGCGAAGAAAGTGCCAGAGGGGGCCACCAGCTAGCCACAAGGGTGGGGGCACGTCCTACCCCCCTGGGCGCGCCTCCTGACCTTGTGCCCCCCTGGCAGGCCTCCGGTGCCCACCTTTGGCTATATGGTATGTTTTGACCTGGAAAAAATCAAAAGGAAGCTTTCGAGACGAAGCGCCGCCGTCTTGAGGCGGAACCTGGGCATAACCAATCTAGGGCTCCGGCGGAGCTGTTCTGCCGAGGAAACATCCCTCTGGGAGGGGGAAATCGTCGCCATCTTCATCACCAATGATCCTCTCACCGAGAGGGGGTCAATCTCCATCAACATCTTCACCAGCAACATCTCCTCTCAAACCCTAGTACATCTCTTGTATTCAATCTTGGTCCCAAAACCTCAGATTGGTACCTGTGGGTTGCTAGTAGTGTTGATTACTCCTTGTAGTTGATGCTAGTTGGTTTATCCGGTGGAAGATTATATTTCCAGATCCTTAATGATAATTAATACTCCTCTGATATTGATTATTAATATGCTTTCTGAGTAGTTACGTTCGTTCCTAAAGACATGGGAGAAGTCTTGTTATAAGTTATCATGTGAATTTGGTATTCATTCGTTATTTTGATGAGATGTATGTTGTCTCTCCTCTAGTGGTTTTATGTGAACATCGACTACATGACACTTCACCATTATTTGGGCCTAGAGGAAGGAATTGGAAAGTAATAAGTAGATGATGGGTTGCTAGAGTGATAGAACCTTAAACCCTAGTTTATGCGTTTTTTTGACAGAAAGACTGTAAGGGAACCCCCTACAGTATAATTGGTGCAACAAACCCAAATTGCAAGTACCATGCCTTGAACCTGGGTGGGTGGGAAGGCATCATCCCCTTCACACCACTAGGCTATGCCTTAGTCTGCAGGTAAGGGGCTTTGTAAGGGGCTGATTTGGATCCATATATTTCATGCCATGGTTAGGTTTACCTTAATACTTCTTTTGTAGTTGCGGATTCTTGCGAGAGGGGTTAATCATAACTGGGAAACTTATCCAAGGAAGGGAAGCACCCAGGCACCGGTCCACCCACATATCAAATTATCCAAGTAAGGAACGCGAATCATATGAGCATGATGAAAACTAACTTGACAACAATTCCCATGTGTCCTCGGGAGCACTTTGCTTCATATAAGAGTTCGTCCAGGCTGTTCTTTGCTACAAAAAGGATTGGGCCACCTTGATGCACCTTAGTTGCTTTATTTACCTGTTACCCCTTACGATTTATCTTATCACAAAACTATCTGTTACCGATAATTTCAGTGCTTGCAGAGAATACCTTGCTGAAAACCACTTGTCATTTCCTTCTGCTCCTCATTGGGTTTGACACTCTTACTTATCGAAAGGACTATGATAGATCCCCTATACTTGTGGGTCATCAAGACTCTTTTATGGCATCTTTGCCGGGGAGAAGCGCCTTTGGTAAGGAAACATTTATATAGTGTGCTGAAATTTACTGTCACTTGTTACTATGGAAAATAATCCTTTGAGGGTTTGTTCGGGGTATCTTCACCTTGACCGGAACCACAATTAGTTTCTCCTCAACCTACTGCACCTACCGAAAATATTTATTATGAAATTCCTTCGGGTATGATAGAGAAACTGCTAGTTAATCCTTATGCAGGCGATGAAACATTACATCCGATATGCACCTAATCTATGTGGATGAAGTTTGTGGATTATTTAAGCTTGCAGGTATGCCCGAGGATGTTGTCAAGAAGAAGGTATTCCCTTTATCTTTGAAGGGAAAGTCATTGACATGCTATAGGCTATTGGATGATATTGGATCATGGAACTACAACCGATTGAAATTGGAATTTCATCAGAAGTTTTATCCTATGCATATGGTTCATCGTGATCGGAATTATATATATATAATTTTTGGCTTCGTGAAGGAGAAAATATCGCTCAAGCTTGGGGGAGGCTTAAGTCAATGTTATATTCATGCCCGAATCATGAGCGCTCAAGAGAAATTATTATTCAAAAAAATTATGCTCGGCTTTCTCATAATGATCGATCCATGCTCGATACTTCTTGTAGTGGTTCCTATATGAAGAAAGATATTGAATTCAAATGGGATTTATTGGAAAGAATTAAATGCAACTCTGAAGATTGGGAACTCGACGAAGGTAAAGAATTAGGTATAAACCTTAAGTTTGACTATGTTAAATCTTTTATGGATACCGATGCTTTTCGTGATTTTAGCACTAAATATGGACTTGACTCTGAGATAGTAGCTTCTTTCTGTGAATCTTTTGCTACTTATGTTGATCTCCCTAAGGAGAAGTGGTTTAAATATCATCCCCCCATTGAAGTTAAAGTAGTTGAACCTATTAAAGTTGAAGAAGAAACTATTATTTATAATGTTGATCCTAATGTTCCTACTGCTTATATTGAGAAATCACCTTTCCCTGTTAGAATAAAGGATCATGCTAAAGCTTCAACTGTGGTTTGTAGGAGTTATACTAAAACACCTACACCCTTTGTGCAAATTAAAGTTGAACCTAGTATTGCTATGGTTAAAGATCTGTTGGTTGATTATATTGATGGGCATGTTATTATTTCTGTGATGAAGCTGCTAGGATTGCTAAACTTGATACTAAAGATAAACATAGACCTGTTGTTGGCATGCCTGTTGTTTCTGTTAAAATTGGAGATCATTGTTATCATGGCTTATGTGATGTGGGTGCTAGCGTGAGTGCAATTCCTTATACCTTATATAAAGAAATTATGAATGATATTGCACCTGCTGAGATAGAAGATATTGATGTTACTATTAAGCTTGCTAATAGAGATACTATATCACCAATTGGGATTGTTAGAGATGTTGAAGTCTTGTGTGGGAAGATAAAATATCCTACTAATTTTCTTGTTCGTGGTTCCCCACAAGATAATTTTTGTCCCAATATATTTGGTAGACCTTTCTTGAATACTATTAATGCTAAGATAGACTGCGGGAAAGATATTGTTACTGTTGGTTTAGGGGATATGTCTCATGATTTTAATTTCTCCAAATTTCATAGACAACTCCATGATAAAGAATTGCCTATCAAGGATGAAATTATTGGTCTTGCTTCTATTTCTGTGCCTCCTGCTGATCCCTTAGAACAATATGCTAGACCATGAAAATGATATGTTTATGAATGAAAGAATGGAAATAGATGAAGTATTCTTTAATCAAGGACCTATTTTGAAACACAATTTTCCTGTTGAAATCCTTGGGGATCCTCCTCCACCCAAGGGAGATCCTGTGTTTGAGCTTAAACAATTACCCGATACTCTGAAATATGCTTATCTTGATGAAAAGAAGATATATCTTGTTATTATTAGTGCTAACCTTTCAAAGCATGAAGAAAAGAAATTATTGAAAACTCTAAAGAAGCACCGTGCCGCTATTGGATATACTCTTGATGATATTAAGGGCATTAGCCCCACTCTATGTCAACACAAAATTAAATTGGAGAAAGATGCTAAACCAGTTGTTGATCATCAATGATGGTTAAATCCCAAGATGAAAGAAGTGGTAAGAAACGAAATACTAAAGCTTCTGGAGGCAGGTATAATTTATCCTATTGCTGATAGTCAATGGGTAAGTCCCGTTCATTGCGTCCTAAGAAGGGAGGTATTACTGTTGTTCCTAATGATAAGAATGAATTGATTCCTCAAAGAATTGTTACAGGTTATAGAATGGTAATTGATTTTCACAAATTAAATAAAGCTACTAGAAAAGATCATTACCCCCTAACTTTTATTGATCAAATTTTAGAAAGACTGTCCAAACATACTCATTTTTGCTTTCTAGATGGTTATTCTGGTTTCTCTCAAATACCTGTGTCAAAAGATGATCAAGAGAAAACCACTTTTACTTGCCATTTCGGTACCTTTGCTTATAGACGTATGCCCTTTGGTTTATGCAATGCACCTGCTACCTTTCAAAGATGTATGACTGCTATATTCTCAGACTTTTGTGAAAAGATTGTTGACGTTTTCACGGATGATTTCTCCGTTTACAGAACTTCTTTTGATGATTGCTTAAGCAACCTTGACCGAGTTTTGCAGAGATGTGAAGAAACTAATCTTGTTTTGAATTGGGATAAGTGCCACTTTATGGTTAATGAAGGTATTGTCTTAGGGCATAAAGTTTCTAAAAGAGGTATTGAAGTTGATAAAGCTAAAGTAGATGCTATTGAAAAGATGTCGTGTCCTAAAGATATCAAAGGTATAAGAAGTTTCCTTGGTCATGCTGGTTTCTATAGGAGGTTTATTAAAGACTTCTCTAAAATTTATAGGCCTCTCACTAATCTCTTGCAAAAATATGTTCCTTTTATTTTTGATGGTGATTGTGTAGAAGCATTTGAAATACTTAAGAAAGCCTTGATTTCGGCACCTATTGTTCAGCCACCTGATTGGAATTTACCCTTTGAAATTATGTGTGATGCTAGTGATTATGTTGTTGGTGCTGTTCTAGGACAAAGAGTTGATAAGAAATTAAATGTTATTCAGTATGCTAGTAAAACTCTAGACAGTGCCCAGAGAAATTATGCTACCATTGAAAAACAATTTCTTGCAGTTGTATTTGCATGCGATAAGTTCAGACCATATATTATTGATCCCAAAGTAACTGTTCACACTGATCATGCTGCTATTAAATATCTTATGGAAAAGAAAGATGCTAAACCTAGACTTATTAGATGGGTTCTCTTGCTACAAGAATTTGATTTGCATATTATTGATAGAAAGGGAGCTGAGAACCCCGTTGCAGACACCTTGTCTAGGTTAGAAAATGTTCTTGATGACCCACTACCTATTGATGATAGCTTCCCTGATGAGCAATTAAATGTCATAAATGCTTCTCATAATACTCGATGGTATGCTAATTATGCTAATTATTTTGTTGCTAAATTTATACCACCTAGTTTCACATACCAGCAAAAGGAAAAGTTTTTCTATGATTTAAGACATTACTTATGGGACGACACACACCTTTATAAAGAAGGAGTAGATGGTGTTAGTAGACATTGTGTACCTGAGCATGAACAGGAACAGATCCTACGCATGTGCCACTCCGAGTCTTACGGAGGACACCACGCTGGAGATAGAACTGCACATAAGGTATTGCAATCCAATTTCTATTGGCCTACTCTCTTTTAGGATGCTCTTAAGTTTGTCTTGTCTTGTGATCAATGTCAAAGAATTGGTAACATTAGTAGACGTCAAGAAATGCCTATGAACTATTCACTTGTTATTGAACCATTTGATGTTTGGGGCTTTGATTATATGGGACCTTTTCCTTCCTCTTATGGGTATACACATATTTTAGTTGTTGTTGATTACGTTACTAAGTGGGTAGAAGCTATTCCAACTAGAAGTGATGATCATAACACTTCTATTAAGATGCTTAAATAAGTTATTTTTCCGAGGTTTGGAGTCCCTAGATATTTAATGACTGATGGTGGTTCACATTTTATTCGTGGTGCTTTCCGTAAAATGCTTGCTAAATATGATGTTAACCATAGAATTGCATCTCCTTATCATCCTCAGTCTAGTTGTCAAGTAGAATTGAGCAATAGAGAGATTAAATTAATTTTGCAAAAGACTGTTAATAGATCTAGAAAAAATTGATCTAAGAAACTTGATGATGCTTTGTGGGATTATAGAACTGCTTATAAGAACCCTATGGGTATGTCTTTGTATAAAATGGTTTATGGAAATGCATGTCACTTACCACTTGAGCTGGAACATAAGGCATATTGGCTATTAAAGAGCTCAATTATGATTTCAAACTTGCCGAGGTGAAGAGGTTATTTGACATTAGCTCACTCAATGAATGGAGAACCCAAGCCTATGAGAATGCCAAGTTGTTTAAAGAAAAAGTTAAAATATGGCAAGATAAAAGGATACAAAAGCATGAGTTTGATGTAGGTGATCAATGTTTGCTATATGACTCTCATTTAAGATTTATTGCAGGAAAGCTTCTCTGTAAATGGGAAGGGCCTTACATTATCGAGGAGGTCTATTGTCCCGGTGCCATAAAAATCAACAACGACGAAGGCACAAATCCGAAGGTGGTGAATGGTCAAAGAATCAAACATTATATCTTAGGTACTCCCATAAATGTTGAGACCAATATAATTAATACCATAACACTGGAGGAGTACACAAGGGATACTTTCCAAAACGTTCCAGACTCTGAAAAGGAATAGATACGTGGTACGGTAAGTAAACCGACTCCAAAACGTTTCCAATGATAAATTTTCTCCATTTTGAAATATTTAAAAAATTAGGAAAATTAAAAGTAGTCCGAAACAGACACGAGGCCACCACAAGGGTGGAGGGCGCGCCCCCCGTCCTTGTGGCCACCTCGTGTGCCTTACGGACTCCGTTTTCTTGCACGATACTTCTTATGGTCGGTAAAAATTCATTATATAATCTCCCGAAGGTTTTGAACACCGCACCACGGAAAAATCCCATGTTTTCATTTTGAGTTGTTTCTGCAGCAGATTTGGAGTAGATGTCTTCGCAAGAGTAAGTCGGGGAGAGTCGGGTATCTCACCCGACACCAGGCCCAAGAGCATACAATGATGCTAACCACTTTGGGGTAGCAACGGAGGAAGAGATGGAGGCTGACTTGAAAAGAGTGGATGTCATGGAGGAGGATCAAGAAGTCACCTCTCGCCTTCAAACCAGATTCATGCTAGAGGAACTTCAGAGCTCTGCAATACCAAATTCGGTTATTCCTCCCAAATGCTAGATTTCTCTCTTATGAAAATATGAAAAAGAGTGTTGCTTTTTCTCCCGCGGCAAGGAAACATCCATGGGTGGATGGGGCTCTAGCCGTCACGGGTAAACTTCGCAAGGAAGTAATGGATCTTAAGCATCAAATTAATAAGCTCGAGGAAGAGAATCGTATCCTAAGGGGCATCATCACCAAGAATATTAGATCACCACCTCCGAAGAAAGAGATCTAAATACATGGGTATGGGCACTCCCCTTGGCAACTGCCAAGCTTGGGGGAGTGCCCCGGTATCATATCACCATCACATCTTCATCTTTATCATTTTCTTAGTTCGATCCTTTTGGTTATATCTTGATCTAGTAGAATAAATTTTTAGTATGATCTAGCTTTGAGTTTTTGCTTCGATCCCTATCTATGTAATCGAGTTCTTGAGATATATAGTAAAGAGTAGTTTTGAGACAAGTGCTTTGCTTTCTTACTATGATCTTGAGGGAATTAAATAAAAGAAAGAATAAATGGAATGAAATAAAAAGGTTCATATATTGATCTAATGGAGAGTAATGACTTCACATATAAAGAGTATGATGAATAAAAGTTGTTGAGGGTTGACAAACATAGTTTTGGTCATTGTTGCAATTAATAGGAAGTAACAGAGAAAGAGAGGCTTAACATATAAATATACTATCTTGGACATCTTTTGTAATTGTGAGCACTCATTAAAATATGACATGCCAAAAAGTTGATGTTGGACAAGGAAGACAACATGATAGGTTATGTTTTCTTATATCCGAATAGAAGTTATATTGTCATGGATCATCCAACATGTTGGGCTTGCCTTTCCCTCTCATCCTGGCCAAATTCTTTGCACCAAGTAGAGAGACTACTTGTGCTTCCAAACATCCCTAAACCCAGTTTTGCCATGAGAGTCCACCATACCTACCTATGGATTGAGTAAGATCCTTCAAGTAAGTTGTCATCAATGCAAGTAATAAAAAATGCTCTCTAAATATGTATGATCTATTAGTGTGAAGAAAATAAGCTTTGTACGAACTTGTGATATGGAAGAAATAAAAGCAACATGCTGCATAATAAAGGTCCTTATCACAAGCGGAAATATAAAGTGACGTTCTTTTGCATTAAGATTTTGTGCATCCAACCATAAAAGCGCATGACAACCTCTGCTTCCCTCTGTGAAGGGCCTATCTTTTATTTTTATCCTGTACCTCTATACAAGAGTCATGGTGATCTTCACCTTTCCTTTTTACACTTTTCCTTTGGCAAGCACTATGTGTTGGAGAGATCCGGATACATATATCCACTTGGATGTAGGTTATCATAAAGTATTATTGTTGACATTACCCTTGAGGTAAAAGGTTGGGAGGCGAAACTATAAGCCCCTATCTTTCTCTATGTCTGATTGAAGCTTTGTACCCATAAGTATCGCGTGAGTGCTAGCAATAGTGAAATACTAAATGATAGTTGAGTATGTGGACTTGCTGAAAATATCTTTAATTGACTCTTTCCGATGTTATGATAAATTGCAATTGCTTCAATGACTGAGATCATAGTTTGTTAGTTTTCAATGAGGTTTCTGATTCATACTTTATCTTGTGAATGAATTGTTGCTTTAGCATAAGAAATTATATGGCATTATATGTTGATGTTCTTAAGATGATCCTAATGCCCTCATGTCCGTATTTTATTTTATCGACACCTATATCTCAAAACATGTGGACATATTTTTCGATATCGGCTTTTGATTGAGGACAAGAGAGGTCTAAGCTTGGGGGAGTTGATACGTCCATTTTGCATCATGCTTTTATATTGATATTTAGTGCATTATGGTCTGTTATTACACGTTATATCACAATACTAATGCCTTTTCTCTCTTAATTTATAAGGTTTACATGAAGAGGGAGAATGCTGGCAGCTGGAATACTAGACTGGAAAAGGAGCAAATATTAGAGACCTATTCTGCGCAACTCCAAAAGTTCTAAAACTTCACAGAGCTTATTTTTGGAATATATAAAATATATTGGGTGAAGAAAGTACCAGAGGGGGGACACCAGCCAGCCACAAGGGTGGAGGGCGTGCCCTACCCACTTAGGCACGCCCCCCCCCCCCCCCCGAACTTATGGGCCCCCTGGAAGGCCTCCGGTGCCCATGTTTGGCTATATGGTGTGTTTTGACCTAGAAAAAAAAATCAAAAGGAAGCTTTTGGGACAAGCACCGTCGTCTCGAGGCGGAACTTGGGCATAACCAACCTAGGGCTCCGGTGGAGCTGTTCTGTCGGGGAAACATCCCTCCAAGAGGGGGAATCGTTGCCATTATCATCACCAACGATCCTCTTATTAAGAGGGGGTTAATCTCCATCAACATCTTCACCAACACCATCTCCTCTCAAACCCTAGTTCATCTCTTGTATTCGATCTTGGTCCCAAAACCTCATATTGGTACCTGTGGGTTGCTAGTAGTGTTGATTACTCCTTGTAGTTGATGCTAGTTGGTTTCTCCGGTGGAAGATTATATTTTCAGATCCTTAATGATAATTAATACTCCCCTGATCTTGATTATTAATATGCTTTGTGAGTAGTTATGTTTGTTCCTGAGGACATGTGAGAAGCCTTGTTATAAGTAATCATGTGCATTTGGTATTGGTTCGATATTTTGATGAGATGTATGTTGTCTCTCCTCTAGTGGTGTTATGTGAACATCGACTACATGACACGTCACCATTATTTGGGCCTAGAGGAAGGCACTGGGAAGTAATAAGTAGATGATGGGTTGCTAGAGTGATAGAAGCTTAAACCCTAGTTTGTGTGTTGCTTCGTAAGGGGCTGATTTGGATCCATATGTTTCATGCTATGGTTAGGTTTACCTTAATACTTCTTTTGTAGTTGCGGATGCTTGTGAGAGGGGTTAATCATAAATGGGAGGCTTGTCCAAGGAAGGGTAGCACCCAAGCACCGGTCCACCCACATATCAAATTATCAAAGTAACGAACGCGAATCATATGAGCATGATGAAAACTAACTTGACAACAATTCCCATGTGTCCTCGGGAGCGCTTTGCTTCATATAAGAGTTCGTCCAGGCTTGTCCTTTGCTACAAAAAGGATTGGGCCACCTTGCTTCACCTTAGTTACTTTATTTACGTCTTACTCGTTATGATTTATCTTATCACAAAACTATCTGTTACCGATAATTTCAGTGCTTGCAGAGAATACCTTGCTGAAAACCACTTGTCATTTTCTTCCACTACAAAAAAGGACACTTCCGTGATGATACGTGTTTGTCACAGTAGGTCACGTTTTCTGTTATGCATGTACATCCATGATGATTTTATGACAGAATCAAGATAGTTATACCCGTGTTGTCGTAGAAGTGCTCCATGACATTACCAAAATTATCATCACAGAAGTGTCCACTTCCATGACGATAAATGGCGCGTCATGAAAGTGCTTTCGCCAATGGTGACCGACACGTGGCATCCACCGTAATGGGTCGCCGTTAAGCTATCGGGTCCAGTTTCGGATCTGATAACCCATTAATAGCCCGGACCAATGGGGATTTTCCACGTGTAAAATTCTCATTGGCCGGAGGAAACACGTGTTGGCTCACCGTTGGGACAGATGTCATCCACTCATTAGACATGAGGCGCCTATGATAGGTCGACACGTGACACGGCCCAACAGTTGTCCATTTCGGTGAAAAAGGCCGCCCTAGTAAAAATTAGCAGGCCGGCCCATATAAGGCCTACTTGTGTCAGGTCCATTTAAGCCCACGGCCCATACGAGATGTGCCAATTTGGCCCGTCAACGACCCATTAAAGATTTGACACCATTGCAGCCCATTGTCAGTCCGAGCCCGTTAACAGCTCGCTATATATTTGGGCTCAATATCGGCCCAATGTGATTTCGGCCTGTTAACGACCCATTCAAGGGATGGGCCAATTTTGAGGATGTACATCTTTCGGCCTTTTAGCGACCCATTTTAGTGTTGGGCCAATTTCTGGCCCGGTGTGACTTTCAGCCTGTTGACGGCCCATAAATGAGTTGGGCCATTTGTAGTCGGACCTTAGTTTTGGCCTTTTAGCGACCCATTTAAGTGTTGGGCCAATTCCCGGCCTGGTGTGTCTTTCAGCCTGTTGACGGCCCATAAATGAGTTGGGCCATTTGTAGTTGGATCTGAGTTTTAGCCTTTTAACGGCCCATGCTCTTCATGGTCCAATACCAGCCCGGTTTCTCTTTCAGCCTGCTAAAGGCCCACAACATAGTTAGGCCATTTACTGTACGACCTGACTTTCGGCCTCTTAGCGGCCCATGCTCTTCATGGTCCAGTATGAGCCCGCTGTCTCTTTCGGCCTGCTAAAGGCCCACAGTATAGTTGGGCCATATGTAGCCCGACCTTAGTAACGGCTTGTTAATGGCCCATGAAATCAAATGGGCCCACCTATCGCCTGCTTCGATGTCGGCCTGTTAACGACCTGAGAGGTAAGAGGGCCGACCATTAACTTTGGCCTGGTAATGGCCCATTAACTTAATGGGCCCACTAAAGTTCATACATGTCTTTAGGCCCAATTAGACAATTTGTGCCCATTCCGACGAGCAATTATGCACAGGACCAAAACCGATCAAGCAAAGGTACGACATACAGGGAAAAACGTTGCACATCCAACATATATTACAGGAAATTACATCCACTGGGCAATCAAAGATTGATGCCAGTGCAAATAAATGAACAGAACCTAACAATCTACAATGTCACAATCTGCAACCTCAGCGCGGATGACGCCTATAAGCATGTGGGCAAGTTCTTGCTGCTTTGCTACATTGTCTCTGAAAACATTGATCAGTTGTTGTTGCGCACGAATGTGCACCTCTAATTGCTCCACCATTTCCATCATTGCTTTAGCCATTAATTGGTTCACAAACATACATTTTTTCCGTTGCATTCGAGACAAAGGAAACTGAACAAAGTCAGATGGCGATTTTGAGAGGCTTGTATTATTGATAGTGGAGAGTGTCTCGACCACTACATCATAACATAAATTAGGAGGGGAACCGAACAGATTAATCATGAGTTATTGCCGTATTAGCTAGCCTAGATTTATTGGAAAGAAACAATGGGGTTGTCTTGCTGTTTTCAGAGTTTGTCTTCTTATCTTCAGCATCATGCACCAAATTAACACACTAGCATTGCTATCATTGGCCAGGTCAGATAATAGGAAAGCAACATTGACACAACGAACATTTGGGCAACTAGCCTACACCAAATTAACACAATATGGCACAACTATCATCAGCTAGGTAAGGTAATATGAAAGCAAATTGACAAAATGAATGAATGGGCAACCAAAGCAGCACTACAATTCAGTAATGTGCATGATATGAGATAGTACACTCATGCAGCTCAGTATGCAAAACTACCAGGCAGTTTTCCTTACAAAAATCAACATTGGCGCCTTTAACATTTTTCTACAACTAATTTTAGATCAGATAAAGGTTGGATTCACGCAGATTAACAAAATACATGCTGATGTAAAAATATAGTGATATACAACAGGTACTTACATCAGCATTGGAGCACAGAGAATTCCTGCAAGATATTTTCCTCGAATATGATCCCAATGGAGGAAGTCTTCTATCGTTTAAATTATTTTGTAAAAGAGAGATGTGTAAGAAACATGTAGAAAATATGATCAAAATGCTATAAAATTTCATGATGTGAGGATACGCACACGCTTCTTAGAATGGAGTTGACATATTTTTGCTGGACTGGAGTGGACTAGTTCTTTGGCCACTGGACTGGAGTTGGGTTTCTTTGTGCTGGAGCAGTATTTATGAAAAATGGAGTTGGTTTATTGTCTCCTGGCGTTTGGATCTTTTGCGAAGACCTGGTTTGTAACCCTTCAGATTCTAACATAGACGTCTTCCCCTTGCATGCCTTATATAGAAGAATGGTGATTCAATTATAAAGCATGCTACAATAGAGATGAAATAGGTACTGAAGAATAGAAAGGCATGACATATTGACATGTATTCCCTCCATACAGAAATAAATGGATGGGTCTAGGCGTATTTTAGTTCTAGATACATCCAGTTTTATCCATTTCTGCGACATGTAATCCGGACGAAGGGAGTATGATGTAAGAGCTAGGGATACGACATGACAACATTGTAAAAAAACACTACTTGAATGTAAAACTATATGCTAGCGGAATACATACAAAAAAATACTAAGGCAACATATGAAGGAAATATGCCCTAGAGGCAATAATAAAGTTATTATTTATTTCCTTATATCATGATAAATGTTTATTATTCATGCTTGAATTGTATTAACCGGAAACTTAGTACATGTGTGAATACATAGACAAACAGAGTGTCACTAGTATGCCTCTACTTGACTAGCTCGTTGAATCAATGATGGTTATGTTTCCTAACCATAGACATGAGTTGTCATTTGATTAAAGGGATCACATCATTAGAGAATGATGTGATTGACTTGACCCATCCGTTAGCTTAGCACGATGATCGTTTAGTTTACTGCTATTGCTTTCTCCATAACTTATACATGCTCCTATGACCATGAGATTATGCAACTCCCGAATACTGGAGGAACACTTAGTGTGCTATCAAACGTCACAACGTAACTGGGTGACTATAAAGATGCTCTACAAGTGTCTCCGATGGTGTTTGTTGAGTTGGCATAAATTGAGATTAGGATTTGTCACTCTGTGTACCCTCTCGGTAATGCACATCCCTATAAGCCCTGCAAGCAATGTGACTAATGAGTTAGTTGTGGGATGATGCATTACAGAATGAGTAAAGAGACTTGCCGGTAACAAGATTGAACTAGGTATTGAAATACCGACGATCGAATCTCAGGCAAGTAACATACCGATGACAAAGGGAACAACATATGTTGTTGTGCGGTTTGACCGATAAAGATCTTCATAGAATATGTAGGAATCAATATGAGCATCTAGGTTCCGCTATTGGTTATTGACCGGAGATGAGTCTCGGTCATGTCTACATAGTTCTCGAACCCGTAGGGTCCGCACGCTTAACGTTCGATGACGATCGGTATTATGATTTATGTGTTTTGATGTACCGAAGGTAGTTCGGAGTCCCGGATATGATCACGGACATGACGAGGAGTCCCAAAATGGTTGAGACATAAAGATTGATATATTGGACGACTATATTGGGACACCAGAAGTGTTCCGGGTGATTTCGGAGAAAACCGGAGTGCCGGAGGGTTACCGGACCCCCCGAGGAACTAATGGGCCTAGATGGGCCTTAGTGGAGAGAGAGGGGCTGCCAGGGCAGGCCGCGCGCCCCTTCCCCCTTGGTTCCAAATTGGACTAGGAGGGATGGTGGCGCCCCCCTTTCCTTCCTCTCTCCCACTCCTTCCTTCCCCCTCCTAGTAGGACTAGGAAAGGAGGAATCCTACTCTTAATAGGAGGAGGATTCCTCCCCTCCTTGGCGCGCCCTAGGGCCAGCTGGCCTCCCCCATTGCTCATTTATATACAAGGGCAGGGGGCACCCTAGAACACACAAGTTGATCATTGATCTCTTAGCCGTGTGCGGTGCCCCCTCCACCATAATCCACCTCGGTCATAGCGTTGTAGTGCTTAGGCGAAGCCCTGCGCCGGTAGCTTCATCATCACCATCATCATGCTGTCGTGCTGACAACGCTCTCCCTCGACACTCAGCTGGATCCTGAGTTTGTGGGGCGTCACCGAGCCGAACATGTGCAAACCGCGGAGGTGTCATACTTTCGGTACTAGGATCGGTCGATCGTGAAGACATACGACTACAGCAACCGCATTGTCATAATGCTTCCGCTTACGGTCTATGAGGGTACATAGACAATACTCTCCCCTCTCGTTGCTATGCATCACCATGATCTCGCGTGTGCGTAGGAAAATTTTGAAATTAGTACGTTCCCCAACAACATATGCGTGTATGATTGGGAAACTAAGATGGCATTGCAAGAGACCACTAGAATATCACTTCAATGTAAAAAACATGGTATGGTAGACAGATGAGGTACATACAGATGAATAACAATGCATAAGATATTGAGAAGCATGATGTCCAAACTAAGAAGATGGCATTGCGATAGAGTAGAATGACAGTACTTGAATTTGAAAACATGTTATCATGAATGAGATAGGTACTGAAAAACAGGAAGGCGTGCCATATTTACATGCATGATCACCAGGCTAAGCACAAGGCATTGCAACAGACTAGATGCACTCCAGGACATTATATGCATGTTGTACCCATATCTAGGGCCAAGTTAGAGCAAGGAACTTATGGGGTGAATAGGATTCATCATTGTTCTGCAAGTCTTGTGAAGAACTGCCTTTACATGTTCCATCACATTGGGTATCATTGACTTCAAGTTTGTTGGCTGTTACATTGCTCCGTGAGGTTCTTGTGGATAAATCAGTGTGTGCAATTATATCTGACATGCATGGAAGACAACTAGTGGTTAGATTTATGTAATGAGTGACTGCAGGAGACGACATAAATAGTAGGACCGGGGTTAACTAGCAGCAACATGTCTCAAAAACTAAAGGGAGAACACAGATGAAAGATACAGAATATGTATCGTTTGTACTCGAGATTAACTAGATGGCACACAAAAGTATTAAGGAACAACATAGGTTATACTAGAAGTGGTATAATACTATAATCACCAGCCTGTGGGATAGCATTGGCTGATGGATGATAACTATGGAACAACGTTACCTAAAGAACAAGTCTCTTAGCTGAACTATGGAACAATGTTAACTCCTGAACAAGACCCGTAAGAGATCAGCATGAATATCCAGTGAAATGTGATAATCTATTTTCCTTGCTTAGATGAATAACAAAGCCATAAATGTTGCACACAAGTAAGATGAGGGTACAACCTATTTGGCCGCCATCCATAGGAGTGAGCATCATGTGCTGACTTGTCGATGGCCCTGCAGTTGTTGTGGCTATCCATGTCAGGCACTCGCATTCAATGCAGGGAACTGTTGAGTGGGGACTATAGCTCCCTTATGGTGTATGCTTCCCTTGTTGGAGCAGCTGCGGTGAGTCAGAAGACGGTGTGGCTGAAGATGCAGAAAATGCATAATGTTAAGAACGACACATCTCTCTGATATGAGGAAATACCTTAAGAGATCAACAACAGGGTACGAGAGTGGTCACACGTCTGTTGACTGATGACTAAATTGGGGTCACATGATTTTATTTTATTTTGGTACTGTCCGATCTACGGCGGATGGCTTGATGGTCGTCTTGTGCCTCCCGGCTGACACTGTTCAGAATCTTCCCCGAAGAGCCAGCGACCACCGGCAGAGCAGCCTGCCTCCGTTGTCCGTGGCCTAGACCAAAACCCTGCTCCCCACCCCACCACACTATCGTGGTTGCGCTGCCCCCAGGCCAATCCACAAAGACTCACCGTCATCCAGATCTGGCGGCGGCAGTACCTTCAACCCACGCAAATCTAAGATAGCCATCTAAGCGCTACTTCCGCAGCGAACTTGCGCCCCCGCACCCTTACGTTAGACACCAGCCAAACGGCGGCCTAGGAGCTCCCCCGGCTCGAGGGGTGCTGCTCCCATTGGGAATCGATTGGCCCAAAATAAAAATTCAGACAACTGACGCCTAAATAAAGTGATTTGAGATGAGGGTGCGACCTATCTAGCGGCCCGGTGAAGTAGGCAGCTCCAGCTGCCTAGTCAGTGAGGCCGGCACGGTTGCGGTGGCCACCGGTGGCAGGGAAGCAGAGATGTCACGATGGTCGACGAATACGGGGAAGCAGCGCCAGGGCTCTGCACGGGTCCAAAGTTGGAGCCGCTCTGGCGCCGTGAACAACAACGGGGGTGAATCGGCTCCGATACGGTTCATGCGGCCGTCGTCGAGGCAGCTCCGGCAGCACGGAGTAAGAGGCACATGACCCAGTGCATGACGGCAAATGGGCAGCATGGTGCGGTGGGGGCGCCATGGAGGAGGGTCTGAGGTTTCGCGGCTCGGGAGAAGGGAGCTTCCGGGGAGACGGTGATTTGGCGCCCACGAGGTATGAATGGGGAATTGGGAGGGGGAACCATGTCTTATGGACGCATTTGTCTGAAATGTGTGTGTGTGTGGGGGGTTTACAGTTCTACCCCTGCCTTTAGGCTTCTCGGCTTGGGCCTATGTACTAAGGGTCGGGGATAATAGAGTAACTTTGCTTCTCGCAAATAGTGGGTGTCGGTGTCAAAACCAGCGGATCTCGGGTAGGGGGTCCCGAACTGTGCGTCTAGGCCGGATGGTAACAGGAGGCGAGGGACACGAAGTTTTACCTAGGTTCGGGCCCTCTCGATGGAGGTAAAACCCTACGTCCTGCTCGATTAATATTGATGATATGGGTAGTACAAGAGTAGATCTACCACGAGATCGAAGAGGCTAAACCCTAGAAGCTAGCCTATGGTATGATTGTTGATGTCTATGTTGTCCTACGGACTAAAACCCTCTGGTTTATATAGACACCGGAGAGGGTTAAGGTTACACAAAGTCGGTTACAATGGTAGGAGATCTTCATATCCGTATCGCCAATCTTGCCTTCCATGCCAAGGAAAGTCCCTTCCAGACACGGGACAGAGTCTTCAATCTTGTATCTTCATAGTCCAGGAGTCTGGCTGAAGGTATAGTCGGGCTATCCGAACACCCCCTAATCCAGGACTCCCTCAGTAGCCCCTGAACCAGGCTTCAATGACGACGAGTCCGGCGCGTAGATTGTCTTCGGCATTGCAAGGCGGGTTCCTCCTCCAAGTACTTCATAGAAGATTTTGAACACAAAGATAGTGTACGGCTTTGCAAAATAAGTTTCCACATATTGCCATAGAGAGAATAATATTTACACCAATCTAATCTACTGACGTATTCAGTAGCGTGCCACACCACGGCCAAGCCTTTATCCGAGTCGTTTCATTATCCCACCTCAGCGCGTCATGCGAGGCGGTTTCCTTGGCACGTCTTGTTAAAGCAGAGATCGTGTCCCCTTATCACGGGATTCTCATCAATACGGGCGTGGGTAACCCAACAGCGCCATTGATTATGGCGCTTGGAGATAAGCGATTTTTACCAAGCTGGTGGGGACATGTAGTTGCGTCCACCCATATAAGGGGATAGGGATCCACTTTTTCACCTACGCCTTCTTCCTCCTTTTCCTATCCATTCTTGCGCACTCGAGCTCCATCGCCCAAGTCCGCACTCCCCACCTCAACCTTCTCCAGCCATGTCCGGAGCGGGAGGCAAGTGGATGGTCTCCTCCGTCACGGAGGGACATATCAAAAAGCTGAGGAAGGCCGGATACCTGTCTAATGACATCGCGTACCGGCTCCCCGAAAAGGGGCAGCTCATCCCCACCCCTAGGCCCCATGAGAGGGTGGTGTTCCTCCCCCATTTCCTCCGCGGACTGGGCTTCCCTCTCCACCCATTTGTCCGGGGGCTCATGTTCTACTATGGCCTAGATTTCCACGATCTGGCCCCGAACTTCGTCCTCAACATCTCGGCGTTTATCATCGTGTGCGAGGCCTTCCTCCGCATCCGCCCCCATTTCGGCCTATGGCTCAAGACTTTCAACGTCAAGCCGAAGGTGGTGCGCGCCAACCAGGCGGAGTGCGGAGGCGCCATGGTGGGCAAGATGGCCAACGTCCTCTGGCTCGAGGGCTCCTTTGTGGAGACCCTGAAGGGGTGGCAATCGGGGTGGTTTTACATCACCGAGCCGTGCGACGCCGAATGGGTCGCATCCCCTGAGTTTCGATCCGGACCCCCTACGCGGCTCACCTCCTGGAAGGAGACGGGCCTGTCGTGGGGTAAGAAGGGAGAGCTGACCGGACTCCAAACATGCGTCCAAACCCTGGTAGGACAAGAAGCTCAAACTTGTCAACGTAGTCCAGGTTATGCTCATCCGCTTGATCCTCCCATGTCAACAACGGGCTTTCAACCTGTGGGAGTTCGACCCGGCACGGC
The DNA here is from genome assembly GCF_018294505.1 of Triticum aestivum. Taxonomy (NCBI): domain Eukaryota; kingdom Viridiplantae; phylum Streptophyta; class Magnoliopsida; order Poales; family Poaceae; genus Triticum; species Triticum aestivum. Next base: position 193,448,131 of record NC_057809.1, on the reverse strand, counting down.
ACCAAACCCTGAGCAGGCTCTTCGACATGACGTACGAAGATGCCTGGAAGGTGCTTTTCAAAGGCGCCGAGGCTCCCGCATCCGCTACCGAGGATCGCGGATTCAGTGCGCAGCGTCACGCTCTCGCGGTAAGCCGTTTTTTCCTTTTACAGGGTATCAGTTTTTCATAGTTTGACTCCATGCGGGATCTAAACTCCCTTACCTTTGACAGGATTGGCAGGTGACATCCGGACAGATCAACTGTCCGGCTCCTTTGCCCGAAGGCCCAGCGGATGCTCGCTTGGCGAAGCTGCTGGTTCCGGCACCCTATGTGGTGCCGGAGAAGAAGGCCGCAAAAAAGGCCGCGGGGACTCGAAAGAGTGCCCGGCGCCAGGAGGTGTCGGATCCATCATCCGATGGTTCCGAGGCGCATTCCTCCCGTGAAGACGAGGAGGAAGAAGAGGAGACCTCTCCCCTCCAGCGGGAGGAGAGAAGAAAAGGAAGGCCGCCCTCTCTGGGGAGGCCGGAGGGTCCAAGAAGGGGAAAACCCTTCCTCCAGACTACTCCACCGACGCCGACAGCGGAGAGGAGTGGCAGCCCAGGGCCAAGCCCCTGGCAAAATCGTAAGTATCCGGATACCAGAGTAATTCATAGTATTCGTTTATTGCACACCTTTCCCTTACGTCGAATATGTTTATGCAGCCCACCCAAAGACCGGCTCGACGCGTCGTCGAGCGGCTCACTGGACTCGTCGGATGTGAACTCGCTTCCGACGGCTTCCTCCCCCCGCCCTACGGACAACACCGAAGTGTTGTCCCAACAGGTTCCAAGCCGGGAGGAGGTGGTCCTGGAGGCGTCGCAAGGCGACCTCCCGGACTCCAGGAGTAAAGGGGATGAAACCCCCCAGGGCTCCAAGTCCGGCTCTAGGCCGGACACCGCTCCGGAACCTTCAAAGGTTCCAGAGTCCGGCGGGGGACCTCCTTCCAAGAGGAGCAAGTCCACCGTGCGGTGGCCCCCGTCCAACCAGAGGCGCCGGACAATATGTTGGAGGCGCTCCAAGGCGCCTCCATCGACGAGGAGCACCACACTATTATGAGTGCGGTGGTCCAGAAGGTTCAGTCCGCCAAGAGCGGACTGACTGAAGCTTGTACTAGCCTTTTGACAGGCTTTGAGGTAAGTAAAGAATGTGTAAATAATAGTACCGCATAGACAGTAGCCCCTGATGCTCTGTTTGGCGTTCGGGAAGAAAAGCCGAATAGAGGATCAAATAGAATTCGCAGGAGTCTAACAAAAATGAGTCAGTATACATATGCAGGCTTCCCTGCTTGAGTCAGCCACACTGACTGCGGAAGTGGAAACGCTAAAGCAGAACCTCGAGCGGTCCGAGCAAGAGCTCGAGCGTGCCAAGAAGCAGCTCGAGGACAATGAAGGTAAGAAATACCTTGTTTTTTAAAATATATATAAAAGGTGCAATTGCAAAGAATGACAGGATTATCGTGGCTATTGTAGGGGCCACGTCTGAAGTGGCGACCCTTAAGCAAGCGCTGGTCGAGGCCGAGAAGAGGGCGGCCTCGGAGCGCACCGAGCGGGAGAAGTATGAGGCCGAGGTTGGCAAGGTGCGGCAAGAGCTCCAGGCTCTCATGGAAAAACATGAGAGTTTGGAGCTTGACTCGAAGACGCGAGCGTCCGAGCTCGCGGTGGCTATTGAAAATGCCAAGTCTGCCAAGGCCGAATCCCAGAAGACCCTCCAGGAGTTGGATGAGGTGAAGAAGATAGCGGCGGGTAAGGCATTCTTTATGCAAAGCAAACACATAAACGTGAGTTACTTGTTACTTACCCGAATCCGGAGCTCTCCAGGAGCGTTCGCAGATCTTCCCCGGAGTGTGTCCGATGCCGCCGCATTCTATCGAGCCGAGGAGGGCAGCTCGACGGAGAAGGTGTTCTGGTCTCAGTACGCTGAGGCCGGACACCCCGTGCCCCTGAGCGACCAGCTGAAGCAACTGGTCGAGCTCCACAAGGCGGCCGAACAGGCCATGAAGGGCCTCATTGTTCGGCTGTGGCCTGGAGGGGCTCTGCCTGGGAGCTATTTCGGGCTGGTGCGGCGGCTGGTGGAGGCCTGTCCAAGGCTCGAAGTCATCAAGCGCTCCGTCTGCATTGAGGGTGCCCGTAGGGCCCTTGCCCGTGCTAAGGTGCACTGGGGCAAGCTGGATGCTGAGAAGCTTGTGAAGGACGGGCCACCGCCGGGGAAGAGCATCGCAAGCCCGAGAATTACTATAAGGATGTTCTGAAGGGTGCCTGCCTTGTGGCGGATGAATGTTCTAGGGATGTAATTTTTGAGTGAAACTTGCTCGTTTTGTCCTGTGCGCTGAAAACTTGTTTATATGCGCTAAGCAATGCTGTTGGAATTTAAAATATTACCTTCTGTGCGGCTGTTTATCAATTCTGAGAGATGGCGAGTCGTCGGCTTCTGCCCCCGTGCCGCTAGTGCTGGGGTGTTCGGGGATAAACCTGAGCGCTCTTTTTCCCATGTTTGGGTCCTTCGAGGGAGGCGCTCAGCCCAACGAACAAGGCAATCGGACTATAATGCGTGAACACTCTCACTTAGCCATAGAATTCTATAATTTTAAATTTCGGCGAAGCCCCTGGTATTCGGAAGACCGAGTTCGGGGCGCTATCCACGCCTTGGCCGGACAGAGCCGGCTCCTCGCCCTAAGCGGCATAAGTCTTTAGGGACTCGAAAAAACCTCTCGAACAGCGACCAGCTCTCGCTTCATCATGACAGTCAGTTTTAGCTTTCTCCACTGAGGTGCTCGACCCAGCTCAACTGGGGCACAATCGCAGTGGTTCTCCTAGTGCTACCTTAGCCGATATAGCAGAACGTAAGGCACCAAAACATAGGAGCCGGGCAAACCCAACTATTGACCCAAGACATGATTCGGAGCCGATGCATATAATGCTATAAGTTCGGGGTGCCGCACTTGTTAAAGTGTTCGGACTTCTTACACCATATTGAGGGGTACTAAAGCCCCTGGCGTATTTTGGCCGTACCAACGTGTACGGGTGCAACATGTCGTTAAGGAACATATATAAAGAAAAAAGGTAATGCAAAAATAGACGAAAGCTATGCATTGTTTATTAAAAAGGGGTGCGATCAAGGCAGAACGATACAAGTAATGCGATAAGTGGAAGGTTGGACTAGTTAACATGTCCGTTCCAAGGGCAAGCTGCAGAATAGTATGCGGAATAGGTATACTGCTCGTGATAGAGACCACCTGGGAGTTCCGTAATGCGGCGTGGCTTGTTTGCTTCCCTGGTTCTTGCATCGTTTGTGCGTCAATTGAACTGCCGAACAGGCCTTCCGAAGGATGGAGTCCTGAAAGTAAGAGAAAATTAAAAAATTGGCAGCCCCTGGTACAGTTTAAGCTGTGTTTTGGGCGTGCCATGATGGCGCCCCTCCCCCTGTGCCCATGGTATCTCTAGAGCATAGTTATGTACGCGAAGTACTGGCGTCGCCTTTTTGCGAGGGTTGAGGTTGGGGCCGCATTGCTACGCCTGCTCGGATCGTGCCAGACGGTCTTGTTGTAGGTTACTCCGGGCACGCTTGACGGTGTCCGGTCGTTTAGTGGCCGGACTGGAGAACTACCTGGAGAGGCTGCTTTGTACTTCCGCTGCAAGGGCCACCGTGTGCTCCTCCGTTCGGAGGGAGCGTTCGGTGTTTCCATTGACCGTAATTACTCCTCGAGGGCCTGGCATCTTGAGCTTAAGGTATGCGTAATGTGGTACCGCATTGAACTTAGCGAATGCGGTTCGCCCGAGCAGTGTGTGATAACCACTGCGAAATGGGACTATGTCGAAGATTAACTCCTCGCTTTGGAAATTATCCGGAGATCCGAAGACCACTTCAAGTGTGACTGAGCCTGTACAGTTGGCCTCTACACCTGGTATTACGCCTTTAAAGGTCGTTTTGGTGGGCTTAATCCTCGAGGGATCTATGCCCATTTTCCGCACTGTATCCTGGTAAAGCAGGTTCAGGCTGCTGCCGCCGTCCATAAGGACTCTAGTGAGATGAAATCCGTCAATAATTGGGTCTAGAACCAATGCGGCGAATCCGACATGACGGATGCTAGTGGGATGGTCCCTTCGATCTAAGGTGATCGGGCAAGAGGACCATGGGTTGTACTTTGGGGCGGCTGGCTCTACACCGCGTATATGTCCGTTAACGCGCGCTTCCGCTCCCTTTTGGGGACATGGGTTGCGTATATCATGTTCACCGTCCGCACTTGTGGGGGAAAACCCTTCTGTCCACTGTTGTTCGGTGGCCGGGGCTCCTCGTCGTCATCGCTATGCAGCCCCTTGTCTTCATTTTCGGCGTTTAACTTGCCTGCCTACTTGAACACCCAACAATCCCTGTTACTGTGATTGGCTGGCTTTTCAGGGGTGCCATGTATCTGGCACGAGCGGTCAAGTATTTGGTCCAAACTAGACGGGCCCCTAGGATTCCTTTTGAATGCCTTTTTCTGCTGACCGGATTTAGAGCCTCTGATCCGGCATTAACTGTCGTATCCTCAGCATTGTCGCCGTTAATGCGGCGCTTCTGCTTGTTGCAACGCGACCTGCCACTACTGTCCCTGGTGTGCGAATTACCAGGGTTCTTGGTCATATTGTTGCTACGAGCAAGCCAGCTGTCTTCTCCCGCGCAAAAGCGGGTCATGAGTGTCGTGAGTGCTGCCATAGATTTCAGCTTTTCCTGTCCAAGGTGCCGGGCCAGCCACTCGTCACAGATATTGTGCTTGAAGGCTGCTAGGGCCTCAGCATCTGGACAGTCGACTATTTGATTTTTCTTTGTTAGGAACCATGTCCAGAATTGCCTGGCCGATTCCTCTGGCTGCTAAATTACGTGACTTAGGTCATCGGTGTCTGGGGGTCGCACATAAGTGCCCTAGAAATTGTCGAGGAATGCGGCTTCCAGGTCCTCCCAACAACTGATTGATCCTCTTGGCAAGCTGTTAAGCCAATGCCGAGCTGGTCCTTTAAGCTTGAGTGGGAGGTATTTGATGGCGTGGAAATCATCGCCGCGGGTCATGTGGATATGAAGGAGATAATCCTCGATCCATACCGCAAGATCTGTTGTGCCATCATATGATTCGATGTTTACGGGTTTGAAACCCTCGGGGATTTGATGATCCATTATTTCGTTTGTAAAGCAGAGTGGGTGTGCGGCGCCTCTATACTGGGCTATATCATGACGTAGCTCCAATGAGCCTTGTCTACTGTGTTCGGCCCTGCCGAATTTGTGGCCGGCGTGACGGTTACCGTCTCGAGCCGTGGGGCGCCCACGCGATCCGTAGATTGATCTTGTTTGCCTTGCCTTGTCCTCCAACATGTCTCATAAGTCCGACGCATATTCCCGTGCCTTGGTACGGGGTGCGGCTTGAGTGGAGGGCCGAGAGGCCTCTCTCTCTCGACCACGAGGTGGCCGGTCGGCCGCATCAAGTGCTTCCTCCTCTAATCGGGGTAGCAACCTGCGCTTTGGGTAGCTCTTGGAGGGGCGTTCGAGTTTATGCTCCTCGGCCGCAAGGACTTCAGTCCATTTGTCGACTAGCAAATCTTGATCAGCTCTGAGCTGTTGCTGCTTTTTCTTGAGGCTTCTTGCAGTGGCCATAAGCCTGCGTTGAAAACGTTCTTGCTCGACGGGATCCTCTGGCACGACGAATTCGTCGTCGTCGAGGCTTGCCTCGTCTTTGGAGGGAGGCATATAATTATCGTCCTCGACCTCTCTGTCTGCCGCTCTCTCATGAGGGCTGGTTTCTCCATCCTCCTGTGCTAAGTCTTGTTGGAGGGGGTTTTCTTCGGCACTTTCCGGAGTATTATTATCTCCCGTGCTGGAATCACCTTGTTTGTTTTGGCGGGATTTTGAGCGGGGCCGCTGACGCCGGCGCTTAGGTTGTTTCTTGGAGGGGTCATCCTCCGCTGTTCCATCGCCATCTCCCTCTTTTGGGGTGTCCACCATGTATATGTCATATGACGAGGTGGCTTTCCAGGGCCTAGTAGGCACTGGTTCTTCATCATCTCCTTCATCGGCGTCCATAACAACGATGTCTTCGGAATCGAAGTCGAGCATGTCGATTAAGTCGTCGACAGTGGCTACAAAGTGGGTGGTGGGTGGGCTTTGAATTTCTTCATCGTTCGTACCCCAACCTTGCTGACCGTAATCCGGCCAGGGCTCTCCTGATAAAGAGAGAGACTTCAGAGACTTCAGGATATCGCCGAGAGGTGAGTGCTGAAAGATGTCCGCGGCAGTGAACTCCATGATCGGCGCCCAATCGGATTCGATCGGCAGGGGCGCGGAGGGTTCGGAGTCCGGAGAGGAGTCCGGCTCCTTGGAGTCACGAGTCTCGCAGAGTATGGGGCTGGTGTTCGGCTCAATCGCCGTTGGGATCGCAACCCCCGAGGCGGCGTCCAACCACCCATCCTCGATCGGCGTGGTTGGCTCCGAATTAAGAGTCGACGCCGATGCGGGTGCGGCCTCCAGGGCACTGTTCAGCGGCAGAGCTAGATCATGCTTGTCGGGACAGTGCGGCGCGCTCGGCAGTGGCTCGAATCCGTGGAAGATCAAGTCCCCGCGGATGTCAGCCGTGTAGTTTAAACTTCCAAATCTGACCTGACGGCCAGGGGCGTAGCTTTCGATCTGCTCCAGATGGCCAACTGAATTGGCCCGCAGTGCGAAGCCGCCGAAGACGAAGATCTGTCCGGGGAGGAAGGTCTCACCCTGGACTGCATCGTTATTGGTGATCGTAGGAGCCATCGAGCCTGACGGCGACGACATAGAGGAACTCTCAATGAAAGCACCAATGTCGGTGTCAAAACCGACGAATCTCGGGTAGGGGGTCCCGAACTGTGCGTCTAGGCCGGATGGTAACATGAGGCGAGGGACACGAAGTTTTACCCAGGTTCAGGCCCTCTCGATGGAGGTAAAACCCTACGTCCTGCTTGATTAATATTGATGATATGGGTAGTACAAGAGTAGATCTACCACGAGATCGAAGAGGCTAAACCCTAGAAGCTAGCCTATGGTATGATTGTTGATGTCTATGTTGTCCTACGGACTAAAACCCTCCGGTTTATATAGACACCGGAGAGGGTTAGGGTTTCACAAAGTCGGTTACAATGGTAGGAGATCTTCATATCCGTATCGCCAAGCTTGCCTTCCACGCCAAGGAAAGTCCCTTCCGGACACGGGACAAAGTCTTCAATCTTGTATCTTCATAGTCTAGGAGTCCGGCTGAAGGTATAGTCCGGCTATCCAAACACCCCCTAATCCAGGACTCCCTCAGTGGGCGCGAGCGATTTCGGGCGAGGAGGGCATGTTTTGAAATATAGTGGGCGCGAGCGATTTTGGGCAAGGAGGGCGTGTTTTCAAATATAGTGGGCGCGAGCGATTTCAGGTGAGCAGAGCATGCTTTGAAATAGTGGGCGCGAGCTATTTCGGGCGAGGAGAGGGTGTTTTGCCGACCATGGTTTATGAATTATTCGACACATGTAATTTCGGCTGAGGAGAAGGCGTGCTTGGATGAAGTTACGAACCTACCCTCCATGTACAACGGGCCAATTGATGCGTGTCCCACATAGTCCGGTAATTTCGTGTCTCCCATTAATTTGCTCGGGCGAATTCCACCGAGCAGAGGGTGTTTAACGGTTGGTTAAAATTTTGGGAGAACGAGCATCCACGTCTACCTTACCAAGTCGATTCGAATCAAATTTTGAAATATTAGCTTGCCACTTCTTTTTTACATGGAGAGATGATGCTCGGGAGTAATGTGTTTTTACATGCTCGTTGCTAGCGATTTACTATATGACAAATAGTTGACCCACTCAAAAACGGGAATCAAACCCAAAATGAAATATCCCGACTCAATGAAATAGCTCGTTCACCAGGTCAAAATAGTGAACTAAATCCAAAATTCAACACCTCAATCGAGTAGCATGTTGTACAGTATTATAGTACTCCATGAACATGTTGAAAGTCCAAATAATGAACTTGTTTGATATACGCATATCTCCGTTCATGTGTAGATTGCAGACAACATGTTCTCCAATTTAAATATTTGAATGCAAGTATATATCAAAACATGGTTTATATCAGTCTTTGATGCATAAAATGCGACCTCCCCCTCTTCCGGACTCCTGCTCTCTCTCTCTCTCTCTCTCTCTGACAATCTTCAATTCCATCGCATGCATCCAACACACAAACCTTTTTGGTCCCTATCCCTGTCTCTCCATCTCTCTCTCTCTCTCTCTTTGTGTGTGTGTGTGTGGGGGGGGTCTTTCTAGTTCGCATGGATATATACTCCATCTAGAGGTCTCTCTCGCACACTATGTATGATTCTCTAGTCCAAGCTAAATATCTTGGGTGCACTCATCGTACGCACACAAATTCCTTGGCTCGTTGCCCGTAACTCTCTCACGCACCACTCTGTCGTCTCGGAGCTCTTCCCTCTCTCTCTTAAACTCTCCATCTAGCTGGGTCACACATACACATGCATATCTCACTCGCACTCAATAGACCCATCTAAAACTCTATCTCTCTCCCTCGTTCTCTCTCCATCTCTCCCTCTCTCTCACACACACACAACCTCATGCCTAGCCAAGTATGATGGTCTCTCACTCAAATGTAGGCACACGCAGTCCCCCTATATGTGTATGACTAGCTAATCTTAGTCTCCATCACAAACATGTGCATGGTCTATCTCGATTTCTCTTGGGGCATCTTTCTATCGCGCACGCACCTCCCTTGATCTCCCACCATATAGTCCCATCATGATCTTCAGGGGATCTCTCTATCACAAACAGACCCTCTCTCCCTCCCCATGCGTCCATGTTCTCCATGTGTCCCTCTCGACCTTTGTTCCTTGTTGGCTAGGCCTCTATTGGACATGTGCTATAGGGGTGTCTCTCTCCATTGCAAACAATCACGCACTAGCTATCTTCATGTATATCCTCACCTCGCTTTTCTATCTCGGAGATGCATGCATGATATGTTTGCATAAGAAATGAAAAAACACACACTCTCTCTAATTTATCGTTTGTTGTCCCTTTCTCTTTCACACACATACTCTTTTTGCACACTCACTCATTCTCCTTCACACGCACTTGATCTCTCTCGACTTAGGCACTCTCTTTGGTCCATAGCATATAGATTTATTGAAAAGTTAAACATCGCAAAGTTGGACCATGTACGTGGAGAAAAACATTTACATCTAGAACGGCAAACATATACCATTAGATTCATCATGAGATGTAGTTTCGTATGATGTATCTTTAGTATTGTAGATATAAATAACATTTGTGTAAACCTGATCAAAGTTTCCTAAGTTCGACTTCTAAAAAGTTTGCATGCACTGCATTATCGAGCGGATGGAATATCTCTTCCCCCCTCTCAGCTATCTAACGCACCACTCAGCCTTATCGGGGCTCCTCTGTCTCTCTCAAACTTTATATCTCCCTGGTTTAGACATACACATGTCTCGCTCGCGCTACATATAGACCCATCCAACACTCTCCTCCCTTGTTCTCTCTCTGTGTGACACGCACCCCCCCTAAGTACCATAATCCCTCACTCCATCATAGGCGCACGCACTCCCCCCTAAGTATGATTATCTCTCACTAGCCATCTGGAACACACGTATTTTCTCCTTCCATCCATACGTCTATCTCGATATCTCTCGGGGTATCTTCTATCGCACACACACCTTGTCACTCGATCTCCCACCCATGTAGTCCCATCACAATCTCCAGGGGATCTCTTTATGACAAACATACACTCTCTCCTCCCCATGTCTGCATTTTCTCCGTACGTCTCTCTCCCTTGTTTTTCAGACCCCTCTTGGCTACGTGCTAGGGGTCTTTCTCTCTCGGTTGCACACAAGCACACACTATCTCTTCACCTTGCTTCCACTGTCGAAGATGCATGTGTGATATGTTTGCATAAGACACACACACCTTTTCTCTACTTTTATCGTGTGTTGTCCATGTCTCTTTCACACACGCACGCACACTTTTTCACTCACTCTTTCTATTTCACTCTCTCTCTCTCTCTAGTTAGGGACTCTCTCACGTCCATAAGCATATGGATGTTTTGAAAAGTCAAACCTCATAAAAGTTTGACCAGGTATATGTGGAGAAAAACATTTACATCTGGAATGATCATTAGATTAATCACAACATGTACTTACTTCATACTATCATTTATATTTGGTATTGTAGATATAAGTAATTTCTTTATAAACTTGGTCAAAGTTTCAAAAGTTTGACTTTAAAAAAAATGTTGGCACTACATTATCGAACGGAGGGAGTAGCTCTTTCTCTCTCTCTGCTATCTCTCATTGGCCTCTCCTCTCACTCGAACTCTCTATACTGATGGATTATACGCTCATTGTGTCAGCATATAGCTCCATATATTGTTTAGTTGACCAGTCAACCAGTCCACATGTTGCCTTGTCAGTTAGTGTTCTCTATCTTCGTGTGCTGCTCCATGTGGCAGTGGGTGAAAATAAGTACCCATCTGACATGCGGTGAAGTAAACAAAGTTGAATCCACTCGGGGTAGCACCCCGCATGAGTAAATTGACGGCACATAGAGGACACACTTCTTCCGCTTGAAGGACACACTCGCGCACAATTCCCCACTGCACGGCGGCATGCACAGAAGGACGCACTCGCGCACACCCAGCAGGCCAGCACACAACACGCACCAGCACACATGTACAGCGGCGTCGCTGCTGGTTGAGATGGACGGCGAGGCAGCTAACAAGCGGAGGCGGGTCGAGCGAAAACTGCATCCGGCGAGCCTGAACTTCATCAGGAGCCTCCCCGACGACATGTTGCTCATCATCATCGGCCTCCTCCCCACCAAATCTGCCGTGCGGACCGCCCTGCTCTCCCAGCGGTGGCGCCCCCTTTGGCACCGCGTCCCCCTCAACATCACTAGCGATAGCTGTCTCTACGAATGGGATTGCAAACGCATGGCCGCAGTCTCCAAGATCCTTTCATCGCACCCTGGGCCAGCCAGACGCCTTGACATCCGCATGTTTAGTACCAACTGCACAGTCCAGGCCAAGTTCGACGAGTGGTTCTTATGCCCCGCCCTAGATGAGCTCGAGGAGCTCAGCTTTGAAGCTAGACGATGTTGCTCTCTGCTGCCGTCCGTGCTCCGCCTCACGCCAACGCTGCGCCGCGCCAGCTTCAGCTCCTGCTACCTTCCCCAGATTAATGTCGCGCCCGCGCTTCTTCTCCCTCAACTTAAGAAGGTCGACCTCTTCGATGTTGGCATCTCGAAGCAGGCTATGGAGCACCTGCTTTATAGCTGTACTACGCTCGAGTACCTTTGTCTTGAGCAGATCCACGGGTTCTTTAGCCTCCACATCGCCTCGACGAATCTCTGATGGATTTATGTGTCTTGCTGGCCCCGCAACAAGACATCAATTGGGAAGAGATCACTCTAGCTGTTCTATGTTATGGTCATTGAGAGTGCGCCTTTCCTTGAGAGATTGCTTGTATGTGATCTAGAAGGTCCAACAAAAATCAGGGTCATTGACGCGCCAAAATTGACAACGTTGGTGTACCCGTCTGCCAAATTCTCCGAACTCTTTATTGGATCCGTAATCATTTAGGTACAACACTCATCTTTTTCTCCATCTTCTTGAAATTCACATTTTTAAATTTCTTCTTGATATATTTACGACCGTCTTCCAGAAAATGATTCCCACAAGCTTCACCCAGTCTATGCGCATAGTGAAGATCTTGGCGATAAAATCTATCGGCCCCAATCTGGATCAAGTTGTTGGATTCCTTACATGCTTTCCGTGCATGGAAAAGCTACTCATCGAGGTGAAACTTCTTTCCTATTAGTGAACGATAATCACAATGTAGCTCAATTTTTTTCGTAATTTTCCCAAATTACGATGACAAGTGTAGTGTTCAAAACTGCATCTACGCACTGCACCGAAAGAAATGTTTTTAGTATTTTTTCTCACGTGATCACCTGCATCATTTTTTTGTTGTTCTACTATAGTAGCCTAGGCTAGTCATAGTGGAAAGTAACTTAGACTAGTTACTCTATGGTTACCCTAAGAGCAAGTACTACCTCCGTCCTGGTTTACTCTTCCTATTTTGTAGTATCAAAATTTGACCATAGATTTAACTGAAAAAATGTTAATGCATGTCACTAAAAATTATATCATTAGATTCGTATTTGAACATAATTTCAAATGGTATAATTTTTGGTGACATGCATTGGCATTTTCTTAGGTAAATTTATTTTTTTAGAAAAGGAGGATGACCCTCGGCCTCTGCATCTAGGAGATGCATGCAACCATTTTATTGATTATTCTCGAGGACCTTACAAAGTAGAACAACAATATGCCTGAATCCGCCATCTTGGCATCTTAGGTAAATCTATGGTCAAAATTTTACACTAAATACGAGGTAGTACAAAAGTGGGCTATAACGACCCTCCACTATGTAGGCCAAAACACGTGCCAAATTCACTTGTGATGCATTTGGCATCGATGCCCCTCCATTGCTCACCTGGTGCCCCAATCTGGATCACCTACTTTGCTCCGGTGCCAAATTAACTCACGCAATGAAAAAATACTTGCGTGGTAGAGAGACAGGACTGATGCAATAAAAACACTTGTTTGGGAGAGTGAGAGGCTGGTATAGTTGGTTTGATTGATTTGTTTATATATGTGCATCTTTGTGCACAGCGGTGCCAACTCTCTCACATCGCGAGAGCGGTGCCAAAATCTTTTTGATGTCACATTGATGCGTAGTATGTGGCATACTTTTGAGAAATATGGCATCAACCACATAGTGGAAGGAAACAAATGCCTAAGCTCCTCATGTGCTCCTAGGTAAATGAGAGGAAAGAGAAAGAGAGAGAGAGAGAGTTGAAAAATATCACTAGCCAGCCAACCCTATCGTATGAGCGAATGATATTGGTACCTCTTGATGACACGGCAATCCTATACAGCCAGCTGCTCTAATATGTTCTCTTCTTTTGCAGATAAAAAAAGACCCGAAAGTGAAAAATGTGCTACACTATAACAATCTCATCGAATGCCTTGAACTCCATCTTACATAAATTGATTTGATCGACTACTGAGGCAGCACATCTGAGATTAAATTGGCCAGGTTCTTTGTTCTGGAGGCAAGTGTGCTCAAGGTAATTAGTTTTGGCGTTCTCTGGCGCAACAATGAATGGCTTGCTGATCACCGCAAGCGTCTAAGCCTAAATGACAAAGTCTCCACAGAAGCTGAATTTGTTTTTGAAACACCAAGTGGCCAGAGACTCAAAAATTTATTTGCCCATTAGTGACTTGTCAGGGCGGTGGATTTTAGTTTGTACGATAATGCTGCATCCACCTAAAGTAACAAAAGTTCTTACATAAACTTCCTAGATTCCCTCTTCGTAGGTGCAACATTACTGCTAACATTTGTAATATCAGTTTGAAACTTGTAATAATGCCGTGTCCTATTCCTGCGTTTTCAAAATCCTGCGAATCAAAGAGGTCCTGAGTTGGTGATGATGTTGTGCCTTCCATCTTTCACCAATAGCCGTCGGATCTAGATCTGACACATACAAACCAAACTTCTCCAGTTTTGCAAAAAGATGCCCGCACTTGTTCCCTATTTACAAACAACTCCTTGTCTCTCACAATCAGCCTTATCTCCTCCCACCACATCTAGAAGGCCATGGAAAAATCTAGCACGATGGCCGTTGCCGGCGCCGTCCACCCCCAATGTTGGTGTTCCATGCAATGCATGGGCATCTACACACAGGAAATTATGTCGAACATGGCTAGTTGTAAGAACTCTAGCTCTATAGCCATGATGATAGTGACTGCAAATGGTGAGGCTGACTTATGTGTTATGCCAAACACGACGCCTATACTCAGGTATCATCTCCGGCGCAGGGTCTTGTCACTTCACTGCGATGAGCAACACATAATAATTTGACAAACGGGTAGTACAGTGCTACTACATTGGTAGTACTACTACTAGTACTAGCACCACCGTCTGGATTTAGTAGTACTACCACGTCCATCTGGATTTAGTATTTGACTAGCAATATCTAGTAATGCATGTCACAAAAAAGGTACTACTCCCTCTGTAAATAAATACATGGTGTATTGTTTTATTCCTTCCGGTACATGGCTCAAATATGAAGTCTCATCAGTCAGACTACTATTGTACTCACCGAGCGCTCAGCTTTGTAAGCTACCAACAAAAAATTACAATCAAAGACTACTATTATACTCCCTCCGTACTGGTGCATTAGTCACGTTACAAAAACCAAATAGTAATCCCAAAACTTTTAAGCGTGGTGCATTAACTACCCACCTCGTTCCCTATTTCTTGCCACGAAAAAAGAAATCACCCAATACAACTACGAGACGTGGGGTGCGTATGCATCCAATGACTTGAGACTACTCCCTCCGTCTAGGTGTATGACTAGCCACAATGAAGAGTAACATACACTAGTACTACCTTTCATAGTGGGTAGTAACATAAGTATGGTAACATGCAAAGCCTCATTTATTAGGTTATAGACTCATATTGCATTGGGACATGTGATGTTAAAGTAATAACTAGCTAAGTTACTCAAACTACCTCTCCCATCATTAACTCATTGCCACATAAGCAAATTTGTTGAGTTGGACTCGATATTACTACTGAAGTTACTCCCACTTTGGCTAGTCTAAGTCATTTTAGAGCAAGTGAAAAAGAGGAGTGGGCTCTCATGCAAGAGCCTAGCTTTATGCGGATTCCTAGGCCAATATACAATAAATATTGAGAAAGAGAGAGAGAGAAGATGAGAAAAGGTAGTACTCTTATAGCCAGCCTTATAGCTAACCTTGTTGTATGAGTGGCTACAAGTGATGGCTCTACTCTGACATGGCAACATCATATAGCCAGTAGCTGGCTAGACTATTAAGTATTAACCATGCTCTTAGGTTGTGCACCATGACCAAGACGAAGGGGAAAGCGAGAAAACTTAATGTCTTTTTGCTAATTAATAGGATTACGTGCAATGAACTAACCACTGCATGTCATGTTTGGTAGTCTCAAGTCATTGAAAGCATGCATGGCCCACATCTCTCATTGGTTGATATGTCATGAAATAAGAAATGATGAGGGAGTTAATGTATCATGACTAAGTGATTTGGGACAGAGGGGGACGCAACTTCATTGACTTACTGCACCTGCGTTTGGGTGAATGACTCGTGGGCCCAACAGGTGGCTGGCCCACCTGTCATACAGCCAAAGGCGGGTGCAGTAGAGGGCCGAGGAGTAGATGGCCAACACATACGTGAATGAAACATAGTCTGCACTTCTCATATAAAGGCTCCCTGCCAGTCCAATCTACAAAATCCTACGCACCTACGCACCATAACCAAGGGCAAGAGTGATCACTCCAATCGCAAGATCAGTTGACTAGAAGCTAGACCTGTTGGTGAACGTAGTAATTTCAAAATTTTCCTACGCACACGCAAGATCATGGTGATACATAGCAATGAGAGGGGAGGGTGTTGTCCACGTACCCTCGTAGACCGAAAGCGGAAGCGTTAGCACAACGCGGTTGATGTAGTCATACGTCTTCACGATCCGACCGATCCAAGTACCGAACACACGACACCTCCGAGTTCAGCACACGTTCAGCTCGATGACGTCCCGCGAACTCCAATCCAATAGAGCTTCACGGGAGAGTTTCGTCAGCACAACGGCGTGGTGACAGTGATGATGTTGCTACCGACGTAGGGCTTTGCCTAAGCACCGTTACGATATGACCGAGGTGTAATATGGTGGAGGGGGGCACCGCACATGGCTGGGAGAGATCAACTGATCAACTTGTGTGTCTAGAGGTGCCCCCCTGCCCCTGTATATAAAGGAGCAAGGGGGCAGGCCGGCCGGCCCTCTATGGGCGCACCACGAGGAGGAGTCCTCCTCCTAGTAGGAGTAGGACTCCCCTTTCCTACTCCTACTAGGAGGAGGAAAGGAAGGAGGAGAAGGAGAAGGAAGGAGAAGGAGGAAAAAGAGGAAAGGGGGGCTGGCCCCCTAGTCCAATTCGGTTTGGGCTAGGTGTCGTGGTTCTAAGTCTGACAGTAATGTAGGGGGGTAGGTATGGAGAGGCAAGATCTTAGCTATGGAGTAGTTGTAAGCACATGAGGTTTACGAGTTCAGGCCCTTCTCGGAGGAAGTACTAGCCCTACGTCTCAGAGCCCGGAGGCGGTCGACTGGATTATGTGTGTATGAATTACAGGGGTGCGAACCCTTTACACTGAGGAGGGGGTGGCTTATATAGTGTTCGCCAGACCCCTCCGGCCCTCAATTATGCAGGGTTTCAAATACATTAAGGTCGGGCATTACTGGTAACGCCCCTAATAAAGTGCTATGATGACCATAAAAGCTACTTAATGACCGACCATTAGCATGTGGAGTGACTTTAGGCCTCCTGGTCGTCGAGTGGTTGGATCTTGGTTGAGTGATTGCTTCTTGGTCGAGTGTCTTCGAGTCTGTCGAGTGGAACACCTCCAAGTCGATTGAAAGGTGATTTCTTCTAGAGATGTCCTTGGGTAGGGCAGTTAGGACAGGTCCATGACCCTACCGTAGGTACATAGCTTCATCATTAGCCCCCGAATGGATCGAGGTTTGAGTGGGGAACAAGTTGAGAACTTCTCCGACTCATTTTTCATGCCATGAGCATATCTTGTTTCGGATCAATGAACCTGAGTGATGACAGCAACTTCCTTTTCAGTCGCCTTGATCCATTCTTAGTTTTTTGTCGAGTGAGTTTCTTTACTTGAAAAGCTCCGAGTGACCGTGTGGAGGAGATCTTCCGTCCGACAAGTTGTTCTGTTGCCCGCAGATTTCGCGGGATTCGTATTTTGGGAAGCGCGTGGGACGGGGGAGGCCGCAGTAATCGTATGGGATAGGGCGGAGCCGCCTCGATCTCCGTGCCACCTTTTTCGCCACGTATCGCGCGCGTGATTGTTACGAGATTTGACAGGATCGTCCGGGCCTACTAGTCAGCCACTCGGAAGCGACCTCATATAAGGCGTCGGACCGGGGTTTCTTGAACAGTGTGTTCTCATTTCCTCTTCTCCTCTTCAGGCTTATTCATCGCGCTCGCTCTCGCCCCAGCGCTGCAGCTCCGTACGCATCTCGCCGGCGACGATGGGGAAGGAGAAGATGATGGCTCTGGAGCAGGTGAAGAAGGCGACGACAAAGGCGAAGGGGAAGGCGACCAGTCGGGGTGGATCTTCCTCACGAGCCGGCCTGCCGAAGGGCTGGATCCAGGGCGACTGGATCTGCTCGGCGATCCGCCAAGAAGACCTCGATGACCTGGCCGACGGAGGACTGATCCCCCATGGATCGGCGCGACTTCCGGGGAAGGAATCCGAGCCGCAACCTCGGGAGGGTGAGCGCGTTCTCCTTGCCACCCACGTCGACCGTGGATTTTCCTTGCCTCCTCACCCTTTCTTTCGGGGATTTCTGAATTTCTTTGGGGCACAACTCCACCACTTCACTCCCAACACAATCGTGTATCTCGCTGCTTTCGTGTCTTTGTGCGAGAATTTCTTGGGTTGTCGGCCTCACTGGGGTCTTTTCAAGCACATTTTCACCTGTCGTTCTCAGACGGTGAAAAAGGCCAATCCGAGTGACGAGAGAACACAAGTGATTCAGATGTGTGGGGGTCTTGGTGTTCAGATGAGAGGGAAAAGTTCCTTTCCGGCCATGATTCTTCCCGACTCGGTCCGCGGATGGCAGTCGACCTGGTTTTACTGCAAAGACCAGCCGACGCCAGGGCAGTCGACTGGCCTCCCTCCTTTTACCATGGACCGAGTGAGGAAACCCTCCTCTTTGAAGGTGCTCCCGGAGGAGAAGGCGCAAGTTAGGGTGCTGGTCGAACGAGTGGTCCAGCTTATCCGTGACGGGGTCACTGGTATGGATCTCTTGGAGGTTTTCCTTCGGCGGCGCATCCAGCCTCTTCAAGCTCGAGACCATCCGATGTGGATGTATTCGGGTCTTGACGACACCACTCGGATTCACCCGGAGGAGGTCGATGACGACACACTGGAGGGGTGGCTGTCGGGCATCACCGGAAACAAGGACAACCCCAGGGGAGCCAGGAGAGTTCCTCCATTCGACCAGTCCCACGAACCAGAAAAGGTCCGATTCTGAGCTTTTGATTATAATCTGAATTCACTCGCGCAGCTGTCTATACTGCGTCGACTGACTTTATTCTTCCTGCTTTCTTTCAGGCCCTTATCGAAATGTACTCAGTGCCCAACGGAGAGCAAGAGCAAGATCTGGAAGGAGAGGCGAGCGGCGGCGACAGTGGCGAATGGCATTCTGACGGAGAAGAGGACGAAGAAAGCGACGACTCAAGTGACGAAGAAGAAGTCGAGTCGCCTCCTCGCAGGGAGAGGCGATCCAAGCTTGACCAAGAACGACCGAGCGCCCGTGAAAAGGCGATTGCTCAGACTGGTCAGTCTTCAAAGCGTCCTCGGACATCTTCACCAACCCCAACTGAAAAAGTGTCAAAGCATCTCAAAGTTGCAGAGCAGAAGCCTCGGAAGGCGTTGCCGAAGATTAAGATTGACATCCCCGTCGCTTCTGCGTGAGTGTCTCCCTTTGTATTCACTCGACGCTCCGTGCTGTTTATTTTTTCTTGATTTAACCAGACAAACTTTGGAACTGGCAGCGCTGCTACTTCCGGGACCTCAACTTACAGAGATGAGGATGAGGTAATGGAGGATGCAGTCACTTCCAATCTGGGTATGATTTCTGTCATTCTGTCTTTATTTGGTCGACTCAACGGCAATGTGTACCATTGGGTGATGTGATTTTGGCGATTGATCTTTGAACAACTCCTAACATTATTGACCTCCCCAATGATGATGATGAAGAGCCTGAGAGGCCTTTGACAAGGAAAAATAGGAAAGCTCCTGCAAGCAAGGTGCCACAGTCGACGCCGATGGCGGAACCAGTCGTTCAGGATCCTGGTGATGCCAATCGGGGTTCTGTTACCTTCGCCGTACCATTGTCGAGTGCCCTGCCTTCTTCGTCGACTGCTCAAGCTCCTGCCGACCCACCTTCAGTTTTTGCGATCCATCATGTCCCAGAGGACGAAGTGAATGCTGCCAAGGAAGCCATACGGCAGGCGGGCATTATGATGGAGAAGGTGAAGATGGTGCGGGATGCTAGTCAGGCCGCCTATGACGCCAGCTCGGCTCTCCAAAGCAATGTTCAGGTTAGCTGGTCACCGCTTGTTCTATTAGGATGTGCTATCTGGAGACTCTCTTTCCGAAAATCTTTGCATCTGTACACCCACTGGGTGCGTCGATTGAATTTTTGGACTAGTGGGGGTACGCTGAGTGCACCCACTGGGTGTAGTCCCCGAGACTACGGTGGACTGCTGGCAGTCGACTGTAGTCTTTGTATTTTGATTCTTTCGCTCGATCTGGTCTGGCCGTGTCGAGTGTAAACCGAACCGGTGGGGGCACGCAAAGTGCACCCATTGGGTGTAGTCCCCGAGACTATGGTGGACTGCGGGCAGTCGACCGTAGTCTTAGTATTGATTGTCTTTGTCGTTTTCGCTGTAAAATAACTTCCCCTCCCTGTTTGCAGAAATCTTGCGATCTTGGAGCTCGCTTTGCTGACTTGGAGAAACAGCAGATCCAGCTAAACCTTGACTTGGAATTGGCCAAGACAGAGCTGCAAAAGGCCAAGGACGACGCCAATGGTAAGACGAGCTTGTCGACTGGTTTGTCTTAGGCTTGAGTACCCTTCTGCTCTTTCTGAATCAAGCACCATTTCTTTACAGAAAAACTGAAAGAAGCTCTGGCAAAGAAGGATCAGGATTTGGCTGCTGCTCAAAAGAAAGCTGACGACAGAACCGCTCTGGCTGAATAGAAACTGGCTTTAGTCGGCCAATTGGAAGAAGAGAACGCCAAGATGAAATCTGCCCTGAACGAAGCCAACAAGGAGTGCACGCGCTTGAAGAAAAACAATGTCAACCTGTACGAGAAGATGGAAGGACGATCTGGAGAGTTATCTGAGGAGCCTTGCCAAGAAGTTGTTCATCAAGCTTGAAGGTATACATTTTGTTCCGACTGATGTTTTTTTTGTTGACTCAGCATACAAAAATTTACTTATCCTTGGATCGTGAATGCAGAGTTTTGCCAGAACTTCGAGGAGGAGACTAGGTGGATTGAGCCAGGTTTGGACCCCATTAACTCTCCCGTGAAAGATGAAACTGCCATGAATCTGCTCCGACTGGAATCCCGCATCGACGGTGTTGTGGACTACTTGGCTCGACTGAAGGTCGCCACGTCACGGATCGACACAGCACTTTGGCCAGGGGCCACGCTCCAGAATGATCTCGAGTCTCTGATGACTCGGCTTAATGAGATCCCTGGTCGAGTGCAGGAGTGGAAGAAATCTTCTGCCCGGTGTGGTGCTGATGTGGCTCTGTCTTTGGTTCGTGTCCACTGCAAGGAGGTGCGACAAGATAAGCTGGCAGCAATCAAGGTCGCCAACACCCAGAGGCATGACTTCCGATCTTTTATGGAGACTTTTATTGCTGCAGCCACTCAGATCGCCGACGGTGTTGACCTGGACGAGTTCGTCGAGCCTGCCAGTCCTCCTCCTGCAGAGTGAACAAACTTTTATGCCCCACCTTAAATTTTCCTCGGAATGCCGAGTGGTTTTTGTAACCGTTGAACTCTTTCGGGCTGAATGCTCGAGCACTTCGATCTGCGGTCTGGAACCTTTAGGATTTATCTGAACTTGGTTTATCGTTGAATATCTTCACGAATTCTCCGCCGAGTGGAACTCGTTCTTCACTCGAGACAACTTTTGTATTTGTGGCGCAGCTCCGAAGGAGAAGGTAGCGGTCGACCTGCACCTCGTCGTCCTTGCGGGTCGGGATGGAGCGCACGTTGTGTTTATGGCGAAGCTCCGAAGGAGAAGGTGGCAGTCGACCTGCACCTCGTCGTCCTTGCGGATTGGGATGGAGCGCATGTTGTATTTGTGGCGAAGCTCCGAAGGAGAAGGTGGCAGTCGACCTGCACCTCGTCGTCCTTGCGGATTGGGATGGAGCGCATGTTGTATTTGTGGCGAAGCTCCGAAGGAGAAGGTGGCAGTCGACCTGCACCTCGTCGTCCTTGCGGATTGGATGTGTTTCGTACTTAGGCGAGTACTGACTGCACTAAGCCTCCGAGTGGAGGGTTGCTCTCCACTCAGTAGGATTTTTCAAACTTAGGCGAGTACTGGACTGCAGCTAAGCCCCGAGTGGGAGGGTCGCTCTCCACTCGGTAGGATTTTTCAAACTTAGGCGAGTACTGGACTGCAGCTAAGCCCCGAGTGGGAGGTCGCTCCACTCGGTAGGATTTTCAAACTTAGGCGAGTACTGGACTGCAGCTAAGCCCCGAGTGGGAGGGTCGCTCCACTCGGTAGGATTTTTCAAACTTAGGCGAGTACTGGACTGCAGCTAAGCCCCCGAGTGGGAGGGTCGCTCTCCACTCGGTAGGATTTTCAAAACTTAGGCGAGTACTGGACTGCAGCTAAGCCCCCGAGTGGGAGGTCGCTCTCCACTCGGTAGGATTTTTCAAACTTAGGCGAGTACTCTACTGCAGCTAAGCCCCCGAGTGGGAGGGTTGCTCTCCACTCGGTAGGATTTTTCAAACTTAGGCGAGTACTGGACTGCCAGCTAAGCCCCCGAGTGGGAGGTTCGCTCTCCACTCGGTAGGATTTTTCAAACTTAGGCGAGTACTCTACTGCAGCTAAGCCCCCAAGTGGGAGGGTTGCTCTCCACTCGGTAGGATTTTCAAACTTAGGCGAGTACTGGACTGCAGCTAAGCCCCCGAGTGGGGGGTCGCTCTCCACTCGGTAGGATTTTTCAAACTTAGGCAAGTACTGGACTGCAGCTAAGCCCTCGAGTGGGAGGGTCGCTCTCCACTCGGTAGGATTTTCAATACTTAAGGCGAGTACTGGACTGCCAGCTAAGCCCACGAGTGGGAGGCTGGCTCACCACTCGGTAGGATTTTTCAAATACTTAGGCGAGTACTGGACTGCAGCTAAGCCCCCGAGTGGGAGGCTGGCTCACCACTCGGTAGGATTTTCAAATACTTAGGCGAGTACTGGACTGCAGCTAAGCCCCCGAGTGGGAGGCTGGCTCCCCACTCGGTAGGATTTTCAAATACTTAGGCGAGTACTGGACTGCAGCTAAGCCCCCGAGTGGGAGGCTGGCTCACCACTCGGTAGGATTTTCAAATACTTAGGCGAGTACTGGACTGCAGCTAAGCCCCCGAGTGGGAGGCTGGCTCCCCACTCGGTAGGATTTTCAAATACTTAGGCGAGTACTGGACTGCAGCTAAGCCCCCGAGTGGGAGGCTGGCTCACCACTCGGTAGGATTTTCAAATACTTAGGCGAGTACTGGACTGCAGCTAAGCCCCCGAGTGGGAGGCTGGCTCACCACTCGGTAGGATTTTCAAATACTTAGGCGAGTACTGGACTGCAGCTAAGCCCCCGAGTGGGAGGCTGGCTCTCCACTCGGTAGGATTTTCAAATACTTAGGCGAGTACTGGACTGCAGCTAAGCCCCCGAGTGGGAGGCTGGCTCACCACTCGGTAGGATTTTCAAACACTTAGGCGAAACGGGTTCGCAGCTAAGCCCCCGAGTGGGAGGCTGGCTCACCACTCGGTAGGAAATTATTTTTACAAACTTAGGCGAAACGGATTCGCAGCTAAGCCACCCACTGGGGGATTTCTCACGCAAACAAAAACAATAACAATCACTGGGAAAATTATAACGCTCTTGTCTTTGATAAATAAACTACAGAAGTTTTTCTTATTACATCTCATCCGAGTGAGAATTCAAGTATAAAAGGGGCGGAGCAGCTCCGCATTCCAGGCTCGTGGCTCATCAATCTGGCGATCGACATTATAAAGGTGGTACGCTCCATTGTGGAGGACTCTGGTGACTATGAAGGGACCTTCCCAAGTAGGAGCGAGTTTGTGTGGTTTCTGTTGATCCACTCGGAGGACCAAGTCTCCTTCTTGGAAGGCTCGACTCTTCACATTTCTGGCATGGAATCGACGCAAGTCTTGCTGATAGATGGTCGATCGGATCATGGCCATTTCTCTTTCTTCTTCCAGGAGGTCGACTGCGTCCTGCCGGGCTTGTTCTGCTTCATCTTCAGAGTAGAGCTCGACTCGGGGTGCGTTGTGAAGCAGGTCACTCGGCAAAACTGCTTCGGCTCCATAGACCAGAAAGAATGGGGTTCTTCCAGTCGATCGGTTCGGGGTTGTCCTCAATCCCCAAAGAACTGATGGAAGCTCGTCGACCCATGCACCTGCTGCGTGCTTGAGATCACGCATCAGTCGGGGTTTCAGTCCTTTGAGAATTAAGCCGTTTGCTCTTTCCGCTTGTCCATTCGACTGGGGGTGAGCGACTGAAGCGTAGTCGACTCGTGTGCCTTGAGAGGCGCAAAAGGCTCTGAATTTGTCAGGATTGAAGTTTGATCCATTGTTAGTGATGATGCTGTGTGGAACTCCATATCTGAATATCAACTCTTTGATGAAACTGATAGCAGTGCAAG
Organism: Triticum aestivum; assembly: GCF_018294505.1. Taxonomy (NCBI): domain Eukaryota; kingdom Viridiplantae; phylum Streptophyta; class Magnoliopsida; order Poales; family Poaceae; genus Triticum; species Triticum aestivum. The sequence goes on along the minus strand of NC_057809.1, from coordinate 193,424,487 downwards.
CATCAAGATTCTTGATAGGCTTAGCTTCAATCCATTTGGTGAACTTGTCGACTGCTACTAGCACATGAGTGAAGCCGCTCCTGCCCGTTCTCAGTGGTCCAACCATGTCCAGTCCCCAAACAGCGAAGGGCCAGACGAGTGGAATGGTTTTCAGGGCTGACGCGGGTTTGTGCGACATATTGGAGTAAAACTGACATCCTTCACATTTGTCGACTATCTCTTTCGCCATTTCATTCGCTCTTGGCCAGTAGAATCCCGCTCGGTATGCTTTAGCCACAATGGTCCGAGAGGACGCATGATGACCACAGGTCCCCGAGTGGATATCATCAAGGATTATCTGACCTTCTTCTGGTGTTATACACTTCTGACTGACTCCAGTCGCGCTTTCTCTATACAACTGTCCCTTTATGACTGTAAAGGCCTTGGATCGACGGACGATCTGTCGAGCCTCTTCTTCGTCCTCTGGGAGTTCTTTCCTTAGGATGTACGCGATGTACGGTACCGTCCAGTCGGGAGTGATGACCAAAACTTCCATGATCAGGTCGACCACAGCTGGAACTTCAACTTCAATCGGATCCGTGGCACTTTTTGGCTGCGGGGCTTCTTCAGTGAAGGGATCCTCCTGAACTGATGGTGTGTGGATGTGTTCCAAAAACACATTGCTGGGAATGGCTTCTCTTTTGGAACCTATTTTCGCCAAATCATCAGCTGCTTGATTTTTCAGTCGGGGTATGTGATGAAGTTCTAACCCCTCGAATTTCTTCTCCAGCTTTCTCACTGCATTGCAATAACCAGTCATGGCCGGACTTCTGACGTCCCACTCCTTCATCACTTGATTAACCACCAAATCTGAGTCGCCATAGACCATGAGGCGACGGACGCCGAGTGAAATGGCCATGCGCAACCCATATAAAAGTGCTTCATATTCTGCTTCGTTATTGGAGGAATCAAAGTGGATTTGAAGAACATATCTGAGCTTATCTCCTCGGGGGGAGACCAATACTACTCCGGCACCGGAACCATTCAGCATTTTGGAACCGTCGAAGAACATGGTCCAATGCTCCGAGTGAACCTGAGTCGGCAGTTGTTGTTCAATCCACTCGGCGACGAAATCTGCTATTGCTTGGGACTTGATAGCTTTCTTTGCCTCAAACTTGATATCTAGAGGAAGGAGTTCAGTCGCCCATTTTGCCACTCGACCAGTTGCATCTCTGTTGTGCAGGATCTCTGACAATGGAGCGTCGCTGACGACCGTAATGGAATGATCAGAGAAGTAGTGAGCAACCTTCTTTGTGGTCATATAAATCCCATATACAAGCTTCTGATAATGAGGATATCTTTGCTTCGACGGGGTCAAAACTTCAGAAACATAATATACTGGGCGCTGAACTTTGAAGGCTTTTCCTTCTTCTTCCCGCTCGACCGTAAGTACCGTACTGACGACTTGTCCCGTGGCTGCGATGTAAAGCAGCAAAGGCTCTTTGCTGATTGGAGCAGCAAGCACCGGCTGGGTGGAGAGCAGAGCTTTGAGCTCTGCAAATGCTGCATCAGCTTCAGGAGTCCACTCGAACTTGTCTGACTTCTTCATCAATCGGTAAAGAGGCAATGCCTTTTCACCGAGACGAGAGATGAATCGACTTAAAGCGGCCAAGCAACCAGTAAGCTTCTGGACGTCGTGCACTCGCACGGGACGTTTCATCCGGAGTATAGTACCGACTTTTTCTGGATTGGCGTCGATTCCCCGTTCGGAAACGAGAAAACCGAGTAACTTTCCGCCAGGAACTCCGAATGTGCACTTTGATGGATTAAGCTTGATATCATACCTCCTGAGGTTGGCAAAGGTTTCAGCAAGGTCAGTCAGCAGGTCGGAACCCTTCCGTGACTTGACCACAATATCATCCATGTATGCTTCCACATTCCGACTGATTTGAGTGAGCAAACACTTCTGAATCATCCTCATGAATGTGGCTCCGGCATTCTTGAGGCCGAATGGCATGGTAACATAACAGAAGCACCCGAATGGAGTGATGAAAGCTGTTTTGATCTCGTCAGGTCCATACAGACGGATCTGATGGTACCCGGAATAGGCGTCTAAAAAAGATAGTCGCTCACATCCCGCAGTCGAGTCGACTATCTGGTCGATGCGGGGGAGAGGAAAATGATCTTTCGGGCAGGCCCGATTGATATGTTTAAAGTCAATGCACATGCGAAGTGACTTGTCCTTCTTGGGGACCATGACAACGTTGGCGAGCCACTCGGAGTGGTAAATCTCTCGGATGAACTCCGCTGCTAAGAGCCGAGCCACCTCCTCACCAATAGCCTTTCTCTTCTGGACGGCGGACCGTCGGAGATGTTCTTTGACGGATTTCACTTTCGAGTCGACTCGTAGGCGGTGCTCAGCCAGCCCCCTGGGAACACCCGGCATGTCAGAAGGCTTCCATGCGAAGATGTCCCAGTTCTCACGGAGGAACTGGATGACCGCTTCTTCCTATTTGGAGTCGAGTGTTGTTGAGATATGAGCCGGAGCAGCACTGGGATCGGTCGGGTGAATGTGAACCGGCTTCGTTTCACCAGACGACTGAAAAGCTGATTCTGTAGCGGGCTTCTTGGCTCGCAACAAATCACTCGGGTCTGCAGTCTTCTGGTACTCCTGCAGCTCCACCACTGCCATCTGAGCATCAGCGATCTTTGAGCCTTTCTGAAAACACTCTTCTGCTTTCTTCCGATTGCCCGTAACAGTGATCACACCTTTGGGACCAGGCATCTTCAATTTGAGATACACATAACATGGTCGAGCCATGAAGCGTGCGTAAGCTGGCCTGCCCAAAATAGCGTGATAAGCACTCTGGAAATCCACAACTTCAAACGTCAACTTTTCTTTGCGGTAATTCTTGGAATCACCGAAAACCACATCAATAGCAATTTGGCCGAGTGACTCAGCCTTCTTCCCAGGAATGACTCCATGGAAACTCATGTTGCTGGTACTGAGTCTGGACATCGGAATGCCCATCCCTTTCAACGTCTCAGCATACAGTATGTTCAAACCACTGCCACCATCCATCAAGACTTTGGTCAGTCGTGTGCCTTCAACAACTGGGTCGATCACCGAAGCTTGCCTCCCAGGGGTGGAAATGTGCGTTGGGTGATCGGACTGGTCGAATGTGATGGCAGTCTGAGACCACTTCAGATAACTGGGTGTCACCGGAGCAACCATATTCACCTCACGGTTGATAACTTTCAGTCGACTTTTGCTTTCAACATCAGCAAAAATCATCAAGGTGGAATTGACCTGGGGGTATCCATCATCACTGTCTTCCTTGTCCTCAACTTTGTCCGACTCCTTTTCCTTATCTTTGGGCTGTTTGCCCTGGAACTGCTAGATCAAGAGCCGACACTGTCGAGTGGTATGTTTTGGGTAAATGAGCTTACCCTCTTCATCTTTCTTGGTGTGGATGTGACATGGCAAATCCAACACATCATTTCCGTCTTGATCTTTAACTTTCTTGGGGTTCCAAGGCCCTTTGGGTTTCCCCTTAAACTTTCCTTGAGTTACAGCCAAGGCTTCCCCAGGAGCAGCTGGCTCGGCTTTCCGCTTCTGTTTCCGATTGGAATTTCCTCCTCCGGTTTCTTGGGCGACTGACTTGTGCTTGCCACTCCGGAGTCGATCCTCATCTTCACCATTAGCGTACTTGGTGGCAATCTCCATCATCCGATTCAGAGACATGTCTCCGGTTCGACCGAATTTCAGATTCAGTTCTCTGTACTTGACGCCTTCTTTGAAGGCACAGACTGCTTGGTGATCAGGCACATTCTCTACCGTGTGATGTAACGTGATCCATCTCTGGATGTAATCCCTCAAGGTTTCATTCGGCTTCTGCACGCAAGACCGCAGTTCCGTCAGTCCCGTCGGTCGCTTGCATGTTCCTTCAAATGTAGTGACAAACACTCGGGCGAGATCTTCCCAAGTGTAAATGCTGCTGGGTGCTAACTGATTCAGCCATGCTCTGGTCGAGCCCTCCAACATGAGAGACAGGTGCTTCATGGCCACTTCATCATTGCCACCGCCAATCTGGACAGCCACTCGGTAGTCTTCAAGCCAAGTATCAGGCTTGGACTCACTAGTGAACTTACTAACTCCAGTCGCCAACCTGAAGTTGGGAGGAATCACAGCGGCCCTGATGGCTTTACTAAAGCACTCTGGCCCTGAAACATGTACTCTGCTGGTGGTAGGTGCATCTCTGTCGTGACCTTCTCGGTGAGCTCTATTCCTGTCGACCAAACCTTGAACGAGAATGGATCTCGCATCAAAGCCTGGTTCCCTGGGGTCGACTGGAATCCTTCGCCCAACACTATGAGGGCGCCTGTCATCCTGCTGTCGAGGCACATACGATCCACTCCTCGGGGGAGGGGTGGGTAGTCGATGTCGATCGTCACGGTCGAATCGGGTCATACTGGTCACGGTTTTCGTACTGATCATGCCGGTCCCCAAGTCCCTCACGCCTTAGGGGTGATCTTGGACTATGAGCCGACTGGACTGTGTCTGCAGCAATGGATCTGCTATGAATCCTGTTCTGCGACTGAGAAACAGCGGAATTCTGGTCTCCTGCTGCCCGGAGTAACGCTCCGATCTGCAGCAAGCCTCTGCCAGCCTCTGATTGGGAAGGCTGGATCGACTCTGCTATACGGGCTGCAGCTGCTAAATTATGAATTGGAGTTCGATATACCTGCGGGGGCGGAAAGAGCTGACGTCGACTGGATTCTGGAACCTGTTGTCGCACACGCTCGTCGAGTGCTCGCTGGAGGTTCTCCAGTTGAGTGCACTCAGCTAAGTTTGCTAGGCGCGCGTCCTCCAAGGCACGAGCCTCGGGGGTTTCTCCAACGATAGGAGTGTGTAGTGCATCCATGTTCCGGCAACGAAGTTCTTCTCTCTGCAGCGACGTGAGAGGCTCGGGGAGATATTCCTCATAGGGATGCGATGGGTCGCCTCCACCTACCTCCGTCGGTGCGGGGAAAACCGGGAGGACTGCGCGGTCCATCGACCATCAGAACCTCCGCCACCGGATCACTACTGTCGCACTCGGATGCGGTCTTTGCGGAGCCAGTCGACGGGTCGAACAGGCCGTAGAGGGATTCGTCGGGCTCGATCGCCGCAACTTGAGGGGTGGCCGACTAGCGTGCCACCGCGTGTCTCACCCACCGCTGAAGTCTCGACCGACCGGAGTGCTTGCGCCGACGGGAAACAGGGAGGGAGGACAACAGAGGGGCCAACCGATAATGGGTCGACGGTTGCCGCAAGAGGACGCCGCGAACGCACGCGCGAAAGTGTGTTGCCCCGCGAACAGGGAGTGCGTCGACGTCGAGCGGAGCCTCCTGAAGCCAAGCGGAGTCGTCGGCGATGAACGTGAGCGCATCGAGATGGATCTCGCGGCCCTCCACCAAAACTCCACCAGAAACCATGATGATTTGGATCGGAAAAGATCGCAACTCCTCCAACAAATCGCTAAGACACCGGCCCCACGGTGGGCGCCAACTGTCGTGGTTCTAAGTCTGACAGTAATGTAGGGGGGTAGGTATGGAGAGGCAAGATCTTAGCTATGGAGTAGTTGTAAGCACACGAGGTTTACGAGTTCAGGACCTTCTCGGAGGAAGTAATAGCCCTACGTCTCGGAGCCCGGAGGGAGTCGACTGGATTATGTGTGTATGAATTATAGGGGTGCGAACCCTTTACACTAAGGAGGGGGGTGGCTTATATAGAGTTTGCCAGACCCCTCCGGCCCTCAGTTATGCAGGGTTTCAAATACATTAAGGTCGGGCGTTACTGGTAACGCCCCTAATAAAGTGCTATGATGACCATAAAAGCTACTTAATGACCGACCGTTAGCGTGCGGAGTGACTTTAGGCCTCCTGGCTGTCGAGTGGTTGGATCTTGGTCGAGTGATTGCTTCTTGGTCGAGTGTCTTCGAGTCTGTCGAGTGGAACACCTCCAAGTCGATTGAAAGGTGATTTCTTCTAGAGATGTCCTTGGGTAGGGCAGCTAGGACAGGTCCATGACCCTACCCTAGGTACATAGATTCATCACTAGGGGGCCGCGTGCCCTACCTCCTCTCTTCCACCACTTGGCCCATGAGGCCCATTACTTCTTCCTCGTATTCCCGTAACTCCCCAGTACCCCCGAAAATACCCGAATCACTCGGAACCTTTCCGATGTCCGAATATAGTCGTCCAATATATCGATCTTTATGTCTCGACCATTTCGAGACTCCTCGTCATGTCCCTGATCTCATCCGGGACTCCGAACTCCTTCGGTACATCAAAACACATAAACTCATAATATAACCGTCATCGAACTTTAAGCGTGCGGACCCTATGGGTTCGAGAACTATGTAGACATGACCGAGACACGTCTCCGGTCAATAACCAATAGCGGAACCTGGATGTTCATATTGGCTCCTACATATTCTACGAAGATCTTTATCGGTCAAAATGCATAACAACATACGTTGTTCCCTTTGTCATCGGCATGTTACTTGCCCGAGATTCGATCGTCGATATCTCAATACCTAGTTCAATCTCGTTACCAGCAAGTCTATTTACTCATTCCGTAATACATCATTCTGCAACTAACTCACTAGTTGCAATGCTTGCAAGGCTTGCAAGGCTTAAGTGATGTGCATTACCGAGAGGGCCCAGAGATACCTCTCCGATAATCGGAGTGACAAATCCTAATCTCGAAATACGCCAACCCAACAAGTACCTTTGGAGACACATGTAGAGCACCTTTATAATCACCCAGTTACGTTGTGATGTTTGGTAGCACACAAAGTGTTCCTCCGGTAAACGGAAGTTGCATAATCTCATAGTCATAGGAACATGTATAAGTCATGAAGAAAGTAATAACAACAAACTAAACGATCAAGTGCTATGCTAATGGAATGGGTCAAGTCAATCACATCATTCTCTAATTATGTGACCCCGTTAATCAAATGACAACTCATGTCTATGGCTAGGAAACTTAACCATCTTTGATTCAACGAGCTAGTCAAGTAGAGGCATACTAGTGACACTCTGTTTGTCTATGTATTCACACATGTATTATGTTTCCGGTTAATACAATTCTAGCATGAATAATAAAAATTTATCATGAAATAAGGAAAAAAATAATAACTTTATTATTGCCTCTAGGGCATATTTCCTTCAGTCTCGCACTTGCACTAGAGTCAATAATCTAGTTCACATCATCATGTGATTTAACATCAATAGTTCACATCACCATGTGATTAACACCCATATTTCACATTGTCATGTGACCAACACCCAAAGGGTTTACTAGATTCAATAATCTAGTCCACATCACTATATGATTAACACCCAAAGAGTACTAAGGTGTGATCACATTTTGCTTGTGAGAGAAGTTTAGTCAACGGGTCTGCCACATTCAGATCCGTAAGTATTTTGCAAATTTCTATGTCAACAATGCTCTGCACTAAGCTACTGTAGCTAATTGCTCCCACTTTCAATATGTATCCATATTGAGACTTTGAGTCATCTGGATTAGTGTCAAAACTTGCATCGACGTAACCTTTTACGATGAACCTTTTGTCACCTCCATAATCGAGAAACATATCCTTATTCCACTAAGGATAATTTTGACCAATGTCTAGTGATCTACTCCTAGATCACTATTGTACTCCCTTGCCAAACTCACGGCAGGGTATACAATAGGTCTGGTACACAGCATGGCATACTTTATAGAACCTATGGCTGAGGCATCGGGAATGACTTTCATTCTCTCTCTATCTTCTGCCGTGGTCGGGTTTTTGAGTCTTACTCAACTTCACACCTTTGTAACACAGGCAAGAACTGCTTTTTGACTGTTCCATTTTGAACTACTTCAAAATCTTGTCAAGGTATGTACTCATTGAAAAACTTATCAAGCGTCTTGATCTATCTCTATAGATCTTGATGCTCAATATGTAAGCAGCTTTACCGAGGTCTTTCTTTGAAAAACTCCTTTCAAACATTCCTTTATGCTTGGCAGAATAAATCTACATTATCTCCGATCAACAATATGTCATACACATATACTTATCAGAAATGTTGTGGTGCTCCCACTCACTTTCTTGTAAATACAGGCTTCACCGCAAGTCTGTATAAAACTATATGCTTTGATCAACTTGTCAAAGCGTATATTCCAACTCCAAGATGCTTGCACCAGTCCATAGATGGATCGCTGGAGCTTGCATATTTTGTTAGCTCCCTTTGGATCGATAAAACTTTCTGGCTGCGTCATATACAACTCTTCTTCCAGAAATCCATTCAGGAATGCAGTTTTAACATCTATTTGCCAAATTTCATAATCATAAAATGCGGCAAATTCTAACATGATTCAGACAGACTTAAGCATCGGTACGGGTGAGAAGGTCTCATCATAGTCAATCCCTTGAACTTGTCGAAAACCTTTTGCAACAAGTCGAGCTTTGTAGACAGTAACATTACCGTCAGCGTCACTCTTCTTCTTGAAGATCCATTTATTCTCAATTGCTTGCCGATCAATGGGCAAGTCAACCAAAGTCCACACTTTGTTCTCATACATGGATCCCATCTCAGATTTCATGGCTTCTAGCCATTTTGCGGAATCTGGGCTCACCATCGTTTCTACATAGTTCGTAGGTTCATCATGATCTAGCAGCATGACTTCCAGAACAGGATTACCGTACCACTCTGGTCGGATCTTATTCTGGTTGATCTACGAGGTTCGGTAGTAACTTGATCTGAAGTTTCATGATCATTATCATTAGCTTCCTCACTAATCGGTGTAGGTGTCACAGAAACTGGTTTCTGTGATGTACTACTTTCCAATAAGGGAGCAGGTACAGTTACCTCATCAAGTTCTACTTTCCTCCCACTCACTTCTTTCAAGAGAAACTCCTTCTCTAGAAAGGATCCATTTTTAGCAAAAAAAATATCTTGCCTTCGGATGTGTGATAGAAGGTGTACCCAACAGTTACTTTTTGGGTATACTATGAAGTTGCACTTCTCCGATTTGGGTTTGAGCTTATCAGGTTGAAACTTTTTCACATAAGCATTGCAACCTCAAACTTTAAGAAACGACAGCTTAGGTTTCTTGCCAAACCATAGTTCATACGGTGTCGTCTCGGCGGATTTAGATGGTGCCCTATTTAACGTGAATGTAGCTGTGTCTAATGCATAACCCCAAAACGATAGCGGTAAATCAGTAAGAGACGTCATAGATCGCACCATATCTATTAAAGTACGGTTACGACGTTCAGACACACCATTACACTGTGGTGTTCCAGGTGGCGTGAGTAGTGAAACTATTTCACATTGTTTTAACTGAAGGCCAAACTCGTAACTCAAATATTTTACTTCTGCAATAATATCGTAGAAACTTTTATTTTTGTTACGATGATTCTCCGCTTCACTCTGAAATTCTTTGAACTTTTCAAAATGTTTCAGACTTGTGTTTCATCAAGTAGATATACTCATATCTGATCAAATCATCTGTGAAGATCAGAAAATAATGATACCTGCCATGAGCCTCAATATTTATTGGACCACATACATCAGTATGTATGATTTCCAACAAATCTGTTGCTCGCTCCATTGTTTCGGAGAACAGAGTCTTAGTCATCCTGCCCATGAGGCATGGTTCGCAAGCATCAACTGATTCATAATAAAGTGATTCCAAAAGCCCATCAGCATGGATTTTCTTCATGCGCTTTACACCAATATGACCTAAACAGTAGTGCCACAAATAAGTTGCACGATCATTATTAACTTTGCATCTTTTGGCTTCAATATTATGAAAATGTGTATCACCACGATCGAGATCCAACAAACCATTTTATTGGGTGTATGACCATAGAAGGTTTTATTCATGTAAACAGAACAACAATTATTCTCTAACTTACATGAATAATCGTATTGCAATAAACATGATCCAATCATATTCATGCTCAACACAAACACTAAAATAACATTTATTCTAGGTTTAACACTAATCCCGAAAGTATAGGGAGTGTGCGATGATGATCATATCAATCTTGGAACCATTTCTATTACACATCATCACTTCACCCTTAACTAGTCTCTGTTCATTCTGCAACTCCCGTTTCGAGTTACTATTCTTAGCAACTGAACTAGTATCAAATACTGAGGGGTTGCTATAAACACTAGTAAAGTACACATCAATAACATGTATATCAAATATACCGATGTTCATTTTGCCATCCTTCTTATCCGCCAATCACTTGGGGTAGTTCCGCTTCCAGTGACCAGTCTCTTTGCAGTAGAAGCACTCAGTTTCAGGCTTAGGTCCAGACATGGGTTTTTGATTTGAGCAGCAACTTGCTTGCCGTTCTTCTTGAAGTTCCCCTTTCTTCCCTTTGTCCTTTTACTTGAAACTAGTGGTTTTGTTTACCATCAACACTTGATGATTTTATTGATTTCTACCTTCGACGATTTCAGCATCACGAAGAGCTTGGGAATCGTTTCCATTATCCCTTGCATATTATAGTTCATCATGAAGTTCTACTAACTTGGTGATGGTGACTAGAGAATTCTGTCAATCACTATTTTATCTAGAAGATTAACTCCCACTTGATTCAAGTGATTGTAGTACCCAGACAATCTGAGCACATGCTCACTGCTTGAGCTATTCTCCTCCATCTTTTAGCTACAGAACTTGTTGGAGACTTCATATCTCTCAACTCGGGTATTTGCTTGAAATATTAACTTCAACTCCTGGAACATCTCATATGTTCCGTGACGTTCAAAACGTCTTTGAAGTCCCGATTCTAATCCGTTAAGCATGGTGCACTAAACTATCAAGTAGTCATCATATTGAGCTAGCCAAACATTCAGAACATCTGCATCTGCTCCTGCAATAGGTCTCTCACCTAGCGGTGCATCAAGGACATAATTCTTCTGTGCAGGAATGAGGATAATCCTTAGATCACGGATCCAATCCGCATCATTGCTACTAACATTTTTCAACTTAGTTTTCTCTAGGAACATATAAAAAATTAAACGGGGAGCAACATCGCGAGCTATTGATCTACAACATAGATATGCTAATACTACCAGGACTAAGTTCATGATAAATTAAAGTTCAATTAATCATATTACTTAAGAACTCGCACTTAGATAGACATCCCTCTAATCATCTAAGTGATCACGTGATCCAAATCAATTAAACCATAATCGATCATCACGTGAAATGGAGTAGCTTTCAATGGTGAACATCATTATGTTGATCATATCTACTATATGATTCACGCTCGACCTTTCGGTCTCAGTGTTCTGAGGCCATATCTGCATATGCTAGGCTCATCAAGTTTAACCTGAGTATTCTACGTGTGCAAAACTGGCTTGCACCCATTGTAGATGGACGTAGAGCTTATCACACCCGATCATCACGTGGTGTCTGGGCACGACGAACTTTGGCAACAGTGCATACTCAGGGAGAACACTTTTATCTTGAAATTTAGTGAGAGATCATCTTATAATGCTATTGTCATAACTAAGCAAAGTAAGATGTATAAAAGATAAACATCTCATGCAATCAAAATATGTGACATGATATGGCCATCATCATCATGTGCCTTTGATCTCTATCTCCAAAGCATCGTCATGATCTCCATCGTCACCGGCATGACACCATGATCTCCATCATCTTGATCTATATCAATGTGTCGTCACATGGTCGTCTCACCAACTATTGCTCTTGCAACTATTGCTAGCGCATAGCGATAAAGTAAAGCAATTATTTGGCGCTTGCATCTTATGCAATAGAGAGACAACAATAAGACTTTTGCCAGTTGCCGATAACTTCAACAAAACATGATCATCTCATACAACAACTTATATCTCATCACGTCTTGACCATATCACATCACAACATGCCCTGCAAAAACATGTTAGACGTCCTCTACTTTGTTGTTGCAAGTTTTACGTGGCTGCTACAGGCTTAGAAAGAACCGTTCTTTCCTACGCATCAAAACCACAACGATAGTTTGTCAAGTTGGTGCTGTTTTAACCTTCGCAAGGACCGGGCATAGCCACACTTGGTTCAACTAAAGCTGGAGAAACTGACACCCGCCAGCCACCTGTGTGCAAAGCACGTCGGTAGAACCAGTCTCGCGTAAGCGTACGCGTAATGTCGGTCCGGGCCGCTTCATCCAACAATACTGTCGAACCAAAGTATGACATGCTGGTAAGCAGTATGACTTATATCGCCCACAACTCACTTGTGTTCTACTCGTGCACAACATCAATGCATAAAACCTAGGCTCGGATGCCACTGTTGGCGAATGTAGTAATTTCAAAATTTTCCTACGCACACGCAAGATCATGGTGATGCATAGCAACGAGAGGGGAGAGTGTTGTCCATGTACCCTCGTAGACCGAAAGCGGAAGCGTTAGCACAACGCGGTTGATGTAGTCGTACGTCTTCACGATCCGACCGATCCAAGTATCAAACGCACAGCACCTCCGAGTTCAGCACACGTTCAGCTCGATGACGTCCCGCGAACTCCGATCCAACAGAGCTTCACGGGAGAGTTCCGTCAGCACAACGGCGTGGTGACAGTGATGATGTTGCTACCGACGCAGGGCTTCGCCTAAGCACCGCTATGATATGACCGAGGTGGAATATGGTGGAGGGGGGCACCGCACATGGCTGGGAGAGATCAACTGATCAACTTGTGTGTCTAGAGGTGCCCCCTGCCCTTGTATATAAAGGAGCAAGGGGGAGGCCGGCCGGCCCTCTATGGGCGCGCCAGGAGGAGTCCTCCTCCTAGTAGGAGTAAGACTCCCCTTTCCTACGCCTACTAGGAGGAGGAAAGGAAGAAGGAGAAGGAAGGAGAAGGAGGAAAAAGAGGAAAGGGGGCCCGGCCCCCTAGTCCAATTCGGTTTGGGCTAGGGGGGCGCGTGCCCTGCCTCCTCTCTTCCACCACTTGGCCCATGAGGCCCATTACTTCTTCCTCGTATTCCCGTAACTCCCCGGTACCCCCGAAAATACCCGAATCACCCGGAACCTTTCCGATATTCGAATATAGTCGTCCAATATATCGATCTTTACGTCTCGACCATTTCGAGACTCCTCGTCATGTCCCCGATCTCATCCGGGACTCCAAACTCCTTCGGTACATCAAAACACATAAACTCATAATATAACCGTCATCGAACTTTAAGCGTGCGGACCCTACGGGTTCGAGAACTATGTAGACATGATCGAGACACGTCTCCGGTCAATAACCAATAGCAGAACCTGGATGTTCATATTGGCTCCTACATATTCTACGAAGATCTTTATCGGTCAAACCGCATAACAACATACGTTGTTCCCTTTGTCATTGGTATGTTACTTGCCCGAGATTTGATCGTTGGTATCTCAATACCTAGTTCAATCTCGTTACCAGCAAGTCTCTTTACTCGTTCCGCAATACATCATTCCGCAACTAACTCATTAGTTGCAATGCTTGCAAGGCTTAAGTGATGTGCATTACCGAGAGGGCCCAGAGATACCTCTCCGACAATCGGAGTGACAAATCCTAATCTCGAAATATGCCAACCCAACAAGTACCTTTGGAGACATCTATAGAGCACCTTTATAATCACCCAGTTACGTTGTGACGTTTGGTAGCACACAAAGTGTTCCTCCAGTAAACGGGAGTTGCATAATCTCATAGTCATAGGAACATGTATAAGTCATGAAGAAAGCAATAGCAACAAACTAAACAATCAAGTGCTATGCTAATGGAATGGGTCAAGTCAATCACATCATTCTCTAATTATGTGACCCCGTTAATCAAATGACAACTCATGTCTATGGCTAGGAAACTTAACCATCTTTGATTCAACGAGCTAGTCAAGTAGAGGCATACTAGTGACACTCTGTTTGTCTTTGTATTCACACATGTATTATGTTTCCAGTTAATACAATTCTAGCATGAATAATAAACATTTATCATGAAATAACGAAATAAATAATAACTTTATTATTGCCTCTAGGGCATATTTCCTTCAAGACCATGGAGGCGATGAGCGCGAGCATCAGCCGGCTGTGCTAGATGGTCCACGACGCCAGCTTGCGGCCCAGCACCGAGGAACGTCTCCAGGTCGTGCTTGAGGCCGCCAGGGTGAGAGGCCGCTTGGACGACAACTTTGTCTCCTTGTTCGATAAGGTCCTCGTCGGCTTCCTCGACAAGTTCACCGTCGCCAAGAAGCTCGCGGACGACCTTGACGTATGCCTCCAGCCCACGCGCCCAAGCTCGGCGATGCCCACCACCCTCAACGGCCTCTATGGTGACAACCTCTTAGACGCACTGGTGGCCCTGCGACTGCCCGCCGGCGTGCCAGAGAATGTCCACCTCGAGGTCGTGCTCTCCGCGCATCGCCTGGTGCAGCAAGATACCGTTGGCATAATCACCCACATCTACGCGCAAATCATCCACAAGGACTACTACGTGCCAGAGGAGGACGATAGGTCGCTGGCCTTCTTGACCCGCAGGGCAACCTTGGACGACATTGTTCAGAAGCACGTTGAGCTCGCTGCCAACGCCGCTGCTCCTCACACGTCGGTTGGTGACCCGGCGCACTAGGGAGTGAGGATGTTATTGATGGATCCGTATGTATCTGTATCTTTCCGTCAAATCCATGTAGTAGTATATGGTACTACTAGTAATTATAATTTTCATACGTACTCCATGCATGATGGGAGGCAACCCAATTTTATTTTTATTCCTTGCCTTTTTCTCCTGTTTAGTAATAAATAAATTATTTAGCCTCTATTTTGGTTGTGTTTTTTGTGTTTAATTAGTGTTTGTGCCAAGTAGAATCGTTGAGAAGACTTGGGGAAAGTCTTGTTGAACTTGCTGTAAAAAACAGAAACTTTAGCACTCACGAGAACTGCTGTAATTTTTATTTGAAGAGTGATATTTAGTTAATTCTTTTTGAAGATAATTAATAGATAAATTACTCACGTCCATAAATTTATTTTAGAATTTTTTGGGTTTCAGATCTTGCGCTAGATACAGATTACTACAGACTGTTCTGTTTTTGACAGATTCTGTTTTTCGTGTGTTGTTTGCTTATTTTGATGAATCTATGGCTAGTAAAATAGTTTATAATCCATATAGAAGTTGGAATACAGTAGATTTAACACCAATATAAATAAAGAATGAGTTCATTACAGTACCTTGAAGTGGTCTTTTGTTTTCTTTCACTAACGGAGCTCACGAGTTTTCTATTTTGAGTTTTGTGTTGTGAAGTTCTCAAGTTTTGGGTGAATTCTTTTGATGGATCATGGAACAAGGAGTGGCAAGAGCCTAAGCTTGGGGATGCCCATGGCACCCCCAAGATAATCCAAGGACACCAAAAATTCAAAGCTTGGGGATGCCCTGGAAGGCATCCCCTCTTTCGTCCACTTCCATCGGTAATTTACTTGGAGCTATATTTTTATTCACCAACATGATATGTGTTTTGCTTGGAGAGTCTTGTATTATTTGTGTCTTTGTGTCTTAGTATGCCACAATCATCCTTGCTGTACACACATTTTGAGAGATCCATACATGAATTAAAATATGATAGAATGCTCTATGTGCTTCACTTATATCTTTCGAGCGTTATAATTTTGCTCTATGAGCTTCACTTAGATCTTTTAGAGCACGGTGGTGGATTCGCTTTAAAGAAACTATTGATCTCTCATGCTTCACTTAAATTATTTTGAGAGTCTATTAATAGCATGGTAATTTGCTTAATAATAATATGCTTGGTATTCAAGATTTGTGAAACTTTCTTTTGAGTGTGTTGAATACTAAGAAAAGATGGAAGCATGATAATTGTTTTGAGATATGGAGGTGATAATATTAAAGTCATGCTAGTTGAGTAGTTGTGAATTTAAAGAATACTTGTGTTAAAGTTTGTGATTCCCGTAGCATGCATGTATGGTGAACCGTTGTGTGATGAAGTCGGAGCATGATTTATTTATTGATTGTCTTCCTTATGAGTGGCGGTCGGGGACGAACGATGGTCTTTTCCTACCAATCTATCCCCCTAGGAGCATGCGCGTAATACTTTGCTTTGATAACTTCTAGATTTTTGCAATAAGTATATGAGTTCTTTATGACTAATGTTGAGTCCATGGATTATACACACTCTCACACTTCCACCTTTGCTAGCCTCTCTAATACCGCGCACCTTTTGCCGGTATCATACACCTACCATATACCTTCCTCAAAACAGCCACCATACCTACCTATTATGGCACTTCCATAGCCATTCCGAGATATATTGCCATGCAACTTTCCACCATTCCGTTCATGACACACTCCATAATTGTCATATTGCATATCCCGGTACACCGCCGGATGCATTCACATAGAGTCATATTTTGTTCTAAGTATTGAGTTGTAATTGTTGAGTTATAAGAAAAATAAAAGTGTGATGATCATCATTATTAGAGCATTGTCCCAGTGAGGAAAGAATGATGGAGACTATGATTCCCCCATAAGTCGGGATGAGACTCCGGACGAAAAAAAGAGGCCAAAGAAGCCCAAATAAAAAAAGGGGAGGCCATAAAAAAAGAGAAAAGGCCCAAATAAAAAAATGAGAGAAAAAGAGAGAAGGGACAATGTTACTATCCTTTTACCACACTTGTGCTTCAAAGTAGCACCATGATCTTCATAGTAGAGAGTCTCTCATGCTATCACTTTCATATACTAGTGGGAATTTTACATTATAGAACTTGGCTTGTATATTCCAATGATGGGTTTCCTCAAAAATTGCCCTAGGTCTTCGCGAGCAAGCAAGTTGGATGCACACCCACTTAGTTTCTTTTTGAGCTTTCATATACTTATAGCTCTAGTGCGTCCGTTGCATGGCAATCCCTACTCACTCACATTGATATCTATTGATGGGCATCTCCATAGCCTGTTGATATGCCTAGTTGATGTGAGACCATCTTCTCCTTTTTGTCTTCTCCACAACCACCATTCTATTCCACCTATAGTGCTATATCCATGGCTCGCACTCATGTATTGCGTGAAGACTGAAAAAGTTTTGAAAAAGTTAGAGTATGAAACAATTGCTTGGCTTGTCATCGGGGTTGTGCATGATTTAAATACTTTGTGTGGTGAAGATGGAGCATAGCCAGACTATATGATTTTGTAGGGATAACTTTCTTTGGCCATGTTATTTTGAGAAGACATAATTGCTTTATTAGTATGCTTGAAATATTATTATTTTTATGTCAATATAAACTTTTGTCTTGAATCTTTCTAATCTGAATATTCATACCACAATTAAGAAGATTTGCATTGAAATTATGCCAAGTAGGACTCCGCATAAAAAATTCTCTTTTTATCGTTTACCTACTCGAGGACGAGCAGGAATTAAGCTTGGGGATGCCTGATACGTCTCCAACGTATCTATAATTTTTGATTGCTCCATGCTATATTATCTACTGTTTTGGACTATATTGGGCTTTATTTTCCACTTTTATATTATTTTTGGGACTAACCTATTAACCGGAGGCCCATCCCAGAATTGCTGTTTTTGCCTATTTCAGTGTTTCGAAGAAACGGAATATCAAACGGAGTCCAAACGAAATAAAACCTTCGGGAATGTGATTTTCTCACCGAACGTGATCCAGGAGACTTGGACTCTGCTCCAAGGAACAAAAGAGACGGTCACGAGGGTGGGGGGCGCGCTCCCTGCCTCGTGGGCCCCTCGTTGCTCCTCCGGCGTACTTCTTCCTCCTATATATACACATGTACCCCCAAACGATCAAAACAGGAGCCAAAAACCTAATTCCACGGCCGCAACTTTTTGTATCCACGAGATCCCATCTTGGGGCCTGTTCCGGAGCTCCGCCGGAAGAGGGCCGTCATCACAGAGGGCTTCTACATCATCCTAGCCCCTCCGATGAAGTGTGAGTAATTTACCTCAGACCTTCGGGTCCATAGTTAGTAGCTAGATGGCTTCTTCTCTCTCTTTGAATCTCAATAAAGTTCTCCCCCTCTCTTGTGGAGATCTATTCGATGTAATCTTGTTTTTGCGGTGTGTTTGTTGAGATGGATGAATTGTGGGTTTATGATCAAGTCTATCTATGAATAATATTTGAATCTTCTCTGAATTCTTTTATGTATGATTGGTTATCTTTGCAAGTCTCTTCGAATTATCCGTTTGGTTTGGCCAACTAGATTGGTAGTTGTTGCCATGGGAGAAGTGCTTAGCTTTGGGTTCGATCTTGCGGTGTCCTTACCCACTGACAGAAGGGGCAGCAAGGCACGTATTGTATCGTTGCCATCGAGGATAACAAGATTGGGTTTATTTCATATTGCATGAATTTATCTCTCTACATCATGTCATCTTGCTTAAGACGTTACTTTGTTTTTAACTTAATACTCTAGATGCATGCTGGATAGCGGTCGATGAGTGGAGTAATAGTAGTAGATGCACAATCGTTTGGATCTACTTGTCACGGACGTGATGCCTATATACATGATCATGCCTAGATATTCTCATAACTATGCTCAATTCTATCAATTTCTCAACAGTAATTTGTTCACCCACCGTAGAATACTTATGCTCTTGAGAGAAGCCACTAGTGGAACCTATGGCCCCAGGGTCTATTCTCATCATATCAATCTCCATCACTTTAATCTTGCTTTGCTTTTTTACTTTGCTTTTACTTTTTACTTTGCATCTTTATACCAAAAATACCAAAAATATTATATCTATCAGATCTCACTCTCGTAAGTGACCGGGAAGGGATTGACAACCCCTAATCGCGTTCGTTGCGAGTAGCTATCTCTTTGTGCAGGTACGAGGGACTTGAGCGTGGGCTCCTACTGGATTGATACCTTGGTTCTCGGAAACTGAGGGAAATACTTACGCTACTCTACTGCATCATCCCTTCCTCTTCGGGGAAAACCAACGCAAGCTCAAGATGTAGAAATGAGACCACTGAACCTTGAGAAACTTGATGTTATGACATCGAGTGACACGCTCTGCTTGATCCAGAATACAGACAGGGTACTCTCGATATGTGAGGTTATCTTGGAGATCAAGCGTTTCGTGGTCCACTCCGCGGATGGGATCCGAGAAGCAACACCTGAGTTGAGAGACGTGGAAGACATCATGTACTCGAGAAAGATGTGGGGGTAGTTCCAACTGGTAGGCAACCTCTCCTCATTTAGCGAGAATGAGAAAGGGACCAATATAACGAGGAGCCAACTTGCCCTTGATACCGAAACGATGGGTTCCCTTTAAAGGGGTAACCCGAAGGTAAGCTTAGTCGCCAACTTCGTAAGTCATTTCCTTATGACGACGATCATACTGGCTCTTTTGACGTGATTGGGCTATTTTAAAATTCCCACGAATGATGCGAACTTGCTCTTCTGCCTCCTAGATCATATCCGGTCCAAAGAATTGTCTTTCACCAGTTTCTGACCAGTTCAAAGGTGTTCGACATCTTCGTCCATATAGAATCTCGAAAGGAGCTTTCTTGAGACTGGATTGGTAACTATTGTTATAAGCAAACTCGGCGAAAGGAAGACACTTCTCCCAATCCATACCGAATGAGGTAACGCAAGCTCTGAGCATGTCTTCGAGAATTTGGTTGACCCTTTCCACCTGACCACTCGACTGAGGGTGGAAAGCGGTACTGAAAGAAGATGGGTGCCCATGGCAGTTTGGAAACTCTCCCAGAAATGAGAAGTGAAAAGACTACCATGGTCTGAATTGATCTCTAGTGGAACACCATGAAGTGAAACTATTCGAGAAATATATAAGTCAGCGAGCTAACTAGCAGTGATATTCTCTCGAACAGGTAGGAAGCGAGCCACTTTGGAAAGACGATCAATGACTACATAGATAGCATTATTCCCTCTCTTGGTCCTGGGAAAGCCGGTGATGAAGTCCATACCAACTTTATCCCATTTCCACTCAGGAATAGCTAAAGGCTGAAGGGTGCTAGCAGGTCTCTGATGTTGTGCCTTAACGCGATGACAAACGTCACAGTTAGCAATGAACTCAGCAATTTCTCTCTTCATCCTAGTCCACCAGAACCTCTGGCGTAGGTCCTGATACATCTTAGTACTACCGGGATGAATCGTGAGAGGAGATTCATGAGCCTCCTTAAGGATCAGTTGTCGTAGATGTTGATTCTTGGGAACCACCAAGCGATTCTCAAAGAAAACACCACCTCGATCATCTATAGAGAAACTTCCACCAACTCCCTTTTTAATGTTTCTCTTGATGCAGATAACACCCCTATCAAACTTCTGGTCAGAAATGATCTGATCCTCAAGGGTAGGTTTCGCCACCAAGGTAGAAAGGAATCCATGAGGAGCAATGTGAAGATTAAGCTTACAGAATTCGTCATGGAGAAGTGGTTGGACCTGCTGCAACATAAGATTGTTGCAATAGGACTTACGACTTAGCGCATCAGCCATGACGCTGCCCTTGCCTGGGGTGTAGGTAATCCCTAAGTCGTAATCTGAGATCAACTCCAACCAACGTCTTTGCCTAAGGTTCAAATCTGGTTGGGTGAAGATATACTTGAGACTCTGGTGATCGGTGTAAATCTCGCAACATTTACCAAGAAGGTAATGTCACCATGTCTTAAGTGCATAGACTACGGCTACAAGCTCTAGATCATGTGTAGGATAATTCTCCTCATGTGGATGCAACTTTCGAGATGCATAGGCAATCACATGATGATCCTGCATAAGAATGCAACCTAGTCCCTGTCATGAGGCGTCGCAGTAGATAACAAAGTCTTTAGTGAAATCTGGTGGCACAAGTATGGGAGCAGAAGTCAGGCGTCTTTTCAGTTCCTGAAAACTGTACTCACACTGTGGGGACCACTCAAACTTTTTATCTTTCTTGAGAAGTTCCGTGAGAGGTTTGGCCACTTTGGAGAAGTTCTCAATGAAGCGGCGACAATAACTGGCTAAACCAAGGAAACTCCTAACTTGTTTAACTGTTTCAGGTGGAGTTCAATCAAGAACGGCCTTAACTCTCTCGGGATTGACAGCAATGCCCTTACCAGAAATCACGTGGCCTAGATAGGTCACTTCTGGCAACCAAAATTCGCACTTGGAGAACTTGGCATAAAGGCGATGCTCTCTGAGTTTCTCTAACACGAGTCTAAGATGTTCGGCATGCTCTTCCTCGTTCTTCGAGTAAATAAGGATATCATCGAGGTAAACCACGACAAACTTATCTAAGTACTCCATGAAGATCGAGTTCATCAAGCGGGAGAAGGTAGCTGGAGCATTGGTTTGACCAAAGGACATGACGGTGTACTCGTACTGACCATAACGAGTGACAAAAGCCGTTTTAGGAATGTCCCCATTTTTGATCTTGATTTGGTGGTAGCCTAACCTCAAATCCATCTTGGAGAAGACTGAGGATCCAGCGAGCTGATCATACATGTCGTTGATCCTGGGGAGCGGATACTTGTTCTTTATTGTGACCAAATTAACGGGACGATAATCTACAACCATCCGGTCCGTACCATCCTTCTTCTTGACGAAGAGGATGGGGCAAGCCCAAGGAGAATAACTAGGATGGATGAAACCCTTTCGCAAGGATTCATCGAGTTGTTTCTTAAGCTCGGCTAGTTCTAAGGGTGCCATCTTGTAAGGTCTCCTAGAAATTGGGGCAGTTCCTGGGATAAGATCTATGACAAACTCTACATCCCTGTCAGGTGGAACACCTGGCAGTTCTTCTGGAAAGACATCCGAAAGTCACGGACTACCGGGATATCCTCAAGGTCTGGAAGAGGGCTGGCATTGAGAGAATAAAGCTGACGCTTTGCAATTCTAGTGGAGACAGTGACTATCTTGCCAGATGGGTGTGTGAGCTGAACAGACCTGGTGTAACAATCAATCTTGGCGTAATGAGCTTTCATCCAGTCCATACCCAAGATGATGTTAATATTAGAAGACTTAAGAGATATCAAGGAAGCTAGGAATACAAGTCTGTCAACATGTATTTCATTGCCATAACTTATCCTAGAAGTTTGCCATTTGGATCCAGGAGTTTGAATGAGTAGTAGGGAGGGCATATCACAAAATGACAAGTCGTGCAAGCGGGCATAACTTCCAGAAATGAAGGAATGAGACGCCCCAGTATCGAACAGAACCGATGTTGGATGACAGTTTACTAGGAGTGTACCAAGAACGACATCTGGATCACCATGAGAATCTTTAGCTGAGACGTGATGCACACGTCCATGTTCAGTGGGAGCTGACTTGGCACTGATCATCTTGCGTGATGGCTTACTACCACGGCCAACAGACTTCTCGAGCTGGGGTGGAGCAATGCTGGTCTGAGTGCAAATACGGGCAATGTGGCCTGGCTCTCCGCACTTGTAACAAATCTTGGAGGTAGGACGTGGACCCTCATTTGCAGGCGGTCCACCTATAGGCCTGGGTGGAGCATATAACTGAACCGGGTGAGGCACCACATAAGATGGCGTCGGTGTGTAACCGGGTGGAAGAGCAGAGTTCGGAACCCAAATCCGGCGCTTCTGAGAACTAGAACCGGAAGAAGAACCCAAATCACGGGTGTGCTTACGAGACTCCTCGTAAGTGAGCTGAGCTGTCTCCGCATTGATGGCCTTGTTCACAAGAGCTTGGAATGTATTGCAATGGTGCAAGTGGAGATCACGATGCAACTTGGGGTTGAGACCCTTCCGGGACCTAGCCTGCTTCTTGGCGTCCATGGACACTTCTTCTGTAGCATAGCGGGCAAGGTTCTCAAACTCTCTACTGTAAGCATCAACAACCATCTTACTCTGGGTGAAACTACAGAACTCTTCTCTCTTGCGATCGATGAGGGCTTGAGGAATGTGATGCTCGCGAAAGGCCTCAGTGAAATCTCTCCGGATAGGAATCTGGCCAACTGGAAGCATACCCTCATAGTTCTGCCACCAAAGACTAGCAGGACCTTCCAGGTGATATGCAGCATAGGTGACCTTGTCACCTTCAACTACGTTCGCAGAATACAACTTGTGAGTGATACTGTGGAGCCAGTCATCTGCATCAAGTGGCTCAATGGAATGATGGAAGGTGGGTGGGTTCAGGCCAATGAAGTCGGTGATGGAAACCAACTCATTACGATGATGGGCGGTGTTCTCCTCGATCCGTGCCAACAAGCGGTTAGTCTCACGCTTGTTCCTCTCAATTTCTAACATGAACTCTGCCAATGAAGGCTGGTCCGGAGGATCCTCCTCATCCCTACGACCTCCGTGGTTCAGGCAACGAGCAACAGAACTTCGGTTAACTGACGACATCCTGAGAAGCGGAACCAAGGACAAGGTCACCAACAACTATAGGATGCAACATGTAGCACAAGGAAATTTAGTATCTCTCAAACTCCTAGGACAATTCCGGCAGCATAACGGCAGTAAAATGCGCAAAATGAGACATTCTGCAAAAGATGGGGTAGCACCATACTCAACATCATCACTCAAGGTTCTGAGATATTACTAAACAGGCTACACCGGAGGTACTCGAACTGGGATATGACTCTGATCAACCAATCCTAAGAGACTACGGAGTAGTAACACGTGATCCTGATAGATAGAAGAGAAAGCCTAGTTCCTTAACCCCGTAGGAAAAAAATAGGATGACTCGGATCAGAAGGCATGAGGTATAAGGAGTAAAAAGAGCCTTACGTTCCCTTCCACAATCAATTCCCCTATATAACTAAAGAATTTCTAGACTCAACTTCGACCAGGTTGGCTTGGAAATCCTACAAACAGTCAGGCTCTGATACCAAAGATGTCGGGACCCCAATTCTAAGTCACACCGATCTAGCATGTAACACCGCATATCACTTTGCGGCCTCACGCACAGTATTCCCACGGGTGTCGCCTTACCATGGCCCGGGACCGTTTGTGCCTTTTGGCTCACGTATATGATAGTGTCGCTAGCATCCATATGACAGAGAACCCGGGCCAACATGACTAGTCGTGAACCCAAAGTGGCACTAACTTACAGGGACAGACATACATGAAACAACATCGAGCATGTCGATCAGCAGCGTGTGAATCCGGGCTGTAGCAACTGGGCTAACAGGACTCCGAGAACCCGAGCTATAGCAGGCTAGGCAGGACTCCGGATGTCACCGCGTGACATTTCCCCGAAGGGACAGACACAGGAAGGAAGTCAATCACATGCCGGCCAGTCTAAGTGTTCCGGAGCAGTAGTGTTGGGCTAGCAGGACTCCGATAAACCGGGCTGTAGCAGACTACCATGGCTCGGTGGAAGCACTAGACTACATTTCCCCATAAGAGAGGCTACCAAGGATAGACAACTAGGTTGTCGGATCCCACACATAGCAATACACGTTACACGTACGCATAACATGCGAGTATGTGCTATACAACATGGCATCACAACATAACGCAAACTCATATAGATAAAGGCCCAGAAGAGCCATCATTCAGAGCATACAAGCAACGGAAGCATTACATGTGTGAGTACAGACAACTACAAAAGAAAAAGGCTGAGAAGCCTGACTATCTACAAGACCCTCCTAAGGGCACAAGATCGTAGCTGAGGTAACAAGCTACTCGTCGAAGTCCAAGCGGAACTACTAGTAAGACCGAAGTCTCTGCTGCAAAAACATAAATAAAGCAACATGAGTACAAAGGTACTCAGCAAGACTTACATCAGCTCCTATCATACATGCATTTGTATCAAGAAGGTAATGTGGGGTTTAGTCACAGCAAGCCAGCTTTGGCTCAGTGGCTATCCTGTACTACGACTACTGGTAACTCTTTTGAGGTGGCGCACACGAGTCCACTAATCACCACATCAATACTCTACTATGGATTCATTCCCGTCTTCCTACGAGAAGGCCATTCATAGCACTCACACTTGTCTTGAGCATTTTAGAGTATCCACTTCAAGTTGTCTATGTACCACGTAAGCATCCAAGAAGTCCATAATCGCAGACCCGGCTATTCGAATAGATCATGAAAACCCTGCAGGGGTGTACTTCTTCACACATGCTCTCGCCACTTACAGCCATGTAAACGTCATGTATCTCAGCAACCTTCAAGCGGAAGCCTGGCGAGGGAGTCGGCCACGACCTAACTAACCACACAAGACTCTAGTCCAGGTTTATCACCTATTCGGGTTCCATTCGCAAGGAGCTCCGGCCGGGGTTTCACTCATGGCCCCAAACGATGTGTGCAGGGTTCCCAAGACCACCTCACCGGATGGATCTATGCTTGGTACACCGTGCCACTTGTGCCTAGTCTGTCCCAAGCCCACTAGGCTGGGTGCCACTTGGTAGACTACTAACACTACCTACAAACACCAGAAACTAGTTGCAACTCCTGGACAGTTATCAAGTTGGTTAATAAGTCGAGAGGGGCACTTAAGCATTCCAATGTGTGGTAGTAGCTAGTCATTGGACAACATACACAGAACTCTGTGCTTAAGGACAGTTCCAGTGAGACAACCCACCATGTACTCCTACATGGCCTCTCACTGCTACCTTTACCAAATCATGTTCACACACTTAACTCTCAGCACCAGAACATATCGTAACACTCCAATTCACTCCCAATGAATCAGACCTGACACAACCCTAAGCAATAGCAGGCATGGCATGATAGGAACACAACATGGCTCAATCAACTCCTACACATGCTAGTGGGTTTCAACTAATTACTGTGGCAATGATAGGTCATGCAGAGGAATGGGTTCAACTACCGGAGCATAAAGTAGCAGTTGAATCGCTGTTGTCCTAATGCAATAAAAGAGAGCAGGAGCGAGAGAGTGGGATCATATCGGAATGAACAAGGGCGGTTTGCTTTCCTGATAAATATACAGTAGAACACTGATCTTCAGACAGGTACTCTCGAACACTCTCCGGAGCAGGACCTATCGAGAAGAACGGTGCCGGCAATCAATACACAAGCATATGAAACAATATGATGCATGATCATAGCATGTAGATGTGATGTTGTTTGAGCTAATGCAGCTAGCATTCATTTGGATGAAGTCCATTTGAACCAAGAATTCAAATGCAACTCCAAGTTAAGTCTTTATAAATGACATCTATATGTTTTCACCTATACAACAAGTATAAGTTGGTTTATCATGCATGAAACTGGTACAGATGGATATATTGAATTTTTCTAATAATTTTTCATATATAAATTATTTCAATCTGAGCTACAGTTGAATTTCCATGAATTTTAGAAGTTTATATCATTTTCTGGATTTTCCTGATTTATTTTAATACCAGAAAATGAATAACTGCATCAGCATTATAGAGGCATGACGTCAGCGAGTCAACCGTGGCTGACCAGGTCAAACCTGACGTGTGGGGTCCACACGTCAGTGTCATGGTTAATTAACAGAGTTAATTAATTGTCAAACCAATCCTAAACTAAAAATTAGTAGGGTCGGGCCCCACATGTCACTAACCCACACGGGTCAAAGCTGGGTCAACAGGGGGGTTAGACCCGGTCAATCCCATCGGCATTTAGCCGCCGGCGAGGCCGAACCCGGCGGAGGGGCTCGGGATCGTCGCTCCGACGACCATTTGGGCGGCGGACACCACGGGCGAGGAGCCAGTGCTCGTCCGCGTCATCTGGAGCAAGTGGGAGAGGCGGGGACGGCCAGAGCTCACCGGAGCAGAGCTCGGGGCGGCGGCCGGAGTTTAGTGGCGTGTGGGCGTAGCGCTGCGGTGCACGACAGGGGCTACGGAGGGCCTCTACGGCCTCCTGGCGTCACCAGGAGCACGGTGACGCGCTTGGTTTGGGCGGAAGCGGGCCAGAACGACGATGGCGACATGTACGGCGGCGAGGTGCTCGTGGGCGCGGTGGTTGAGCTAGCTAGACGAGGAAAACGAGCACGGGGAGGAGGGGAAACGAAGTAGAGCTCGCGGCGGATCCAGCGAAGGCGTCAGCGAGCTCGGGGAAGCACTGGTGCGGCTGGAGCGTCATCGGCGATCTCGGGCAGCCGGTGACGAAGACGATGGCGATGGCGGCGCTCCAGGGCCTCCCGAGGCACGTGGCTTGGCTTCAAGGATGAGAAAGACGGAGCTGAGCTCTTGGGCATGTCGGAGGGGCGAGGCTGTTGCGGTGGGCGCGGTAATGGCGAACGGCAGCGACGGCCGCGTTCTGTCCGAGGAGAGGGAGAGGTCTAGGGGAGGAGGAAGAGAGTGAGAGAGTGAGAGAGGTCCGGGGCGGCGCGTGGCGACATTCGGGACGGCCAGGGCGTCGAGGGAGAGGCCAGGTAGGCAGGTTGCATGGCGCCCATGCGCGCAGGCGGCGAGCGCGTGCCTCTCGTCCTCCTAGCGCCAGGAGGACGACGACTGCCACTGCCAGTCGGCTGGGCCAGCCTGTTGGGCCACTTGGCCAGGCCAGGCTGCACAGGGAGGTAAGTGCAGGTGGGTTTCTTCCCTTTTGTTTCCTTTTCTATTTTTCTGACATTTGTTTGATTTAAAAACAATACCAAACTAATTTATCTACTTATGCCAATTTTTGTAGGAGCTAGTGGTATTATTCCAGAGCTCCTCATCAACTAGCATAATATTTGGACATATATAAAATATATAACATATATATATCCAATGCAAATAAGT
Organism: Triticum aestivum; assembly: GCF_018294505.1. Lineage (NCBI taxonomy): Eukaryota > Viridiplantae > Streptophyta > Magnoliopsida > Poales > Poaceae > Triticum > Triticum aestivum. The sequence goes on along the minus strand of NC_057809.1, from coordinate 193,396,842 downwards.
ATTGCATTAATTCCAAATGGCCAAAATAAATATTTATGAGCTCAATAAAATATTGGTTTGAATTTTACCTCTGACCAATATTTTTCAGGGAGCAACATAAACATTTTCTTGGACCTTTTTGGAGCAATTTTTATCTGCGTTATTTCCAGAAATGATTTCTGAGGGTTTCAGAAATCCCCAATTCAAATTTAAATGGAATTTAAACATGATGCACACATGACTAGCTAGTCTAGGTTATACCAGAACTAGGGATGTGACATCGTTCGATCAAGTTTTTATGTTTGATCGATTATCAAGATTGGGATAGCAATTTTTAGGTCCCCTCGAGTTTGAAATGATATTTACCTTGAAGTTACATGGTTTGCAATTTTTTGTACTATCAATAGTTAATAATGCTAGTTACCTTCAGACTTTTGTATTTGGTTTAATGCTCTTGCACAATTAGTATACCAATGATGAAACTTGTTACCTTTACATTTTGTATTGTTAATTCTTATAGAAATCTTCCAGTGCTGGAGCTTATGGAAATCTATTCAGTAAAACCATTGTACTATACCCTGTAATAAAATAACTACTCTACTGTTGCACTAGCCACTTGATTAGTGTATATTTGTACTATTCGAATGGTGTTGCATTAGCGTATGGACATATATAAAGTGTGGCAAACTTTCCCAGATATGTGCTCAAGAAAACTACTACCTATTTTTCTAAATACTAGACGTTTGGGTACTTTAAATTGAACTGTGAAAACGTCTTATATTAAGGAACAGAGGGTGTAGAGTTCACTCAAATTATCCCGGTAAAGCTAGTCACACCTTTGTTAAAATTAATGTTCATTATGTTATTGGAGGAGATCTATATGTTTGTCTCTAATGCCTGTCGACTACATACCTGACATCATGATGTAATGTTAAGTCATTTCCTTGTGTACAGTGTCACTGAATTGTCAAGGCGGTGATGGCATTTTATTTTACTTGAACTGCACAAAATATGCTTAAAAGAAGAGGAAAGGTCGGGAATGGCTCAATTTTAAAAAAACTATGTATGCCTTCCTGACATCAGCCATTGTTGCCTTATTTATTCCTTCAAATAGGTGGTTAGAAACAGTCTTGCTACCTTTTCCCATTAAGAAATTGGAATGCTTATATTTGTGAATCTATGCTTCAATTAGTGCCACTTTTATAATAATCACACTTTCAATATCTATACAAATAGGGATGCTCGATTTTCGTGGAACTGCACAAAAAGTCCAAATGGTTCAACATTAGGAGCATGTTTTCTTCCAAACCTTTATATCCAATTGGTGGCACTATGAGCTGTTCATTACGAAGGTACATGGTTTGCTACTATCTTGCTACTCTTTTTGTACTATCATTAGATAGTACTACTAGTGGTTTGCATGTGAATTTATTGGTAGGGTGGACCTACATTGGAGGTGCAGGACAGGATTCAATGATTGGGTGCTCAATTTTGGTTGTATCGATTTCACCTCTTCCATCCCTTCGAACATGGATATCCTTGGTCAGATGAAGAATAGGCACTATATTTCTGGTTTGAACTAGCAAATCAATTCAGTATGAAATTGTCCAGGGCAAAACATGACTGTATCAAATTATCCAGTGCAAAACATGATAGATGCTAAGTGGAAGAGATGTGTTTAAACTGAAAATACAAGGTGGGGTATATGTTTAGCTGCTTGATATTTGTGCAGACAGAGATGTCTGCCGTTGCTATTTGGCAAACAAACAAAGTGATCGCAATTTTGGTTGAACTGCACAAGAGAATAGTATAGTCACTGCATGTAGTGCCATTTGAAAATAGACACAGAAAGATTGGATAGTCACTTCATGGACTACAGAAAAGTAGTGTTGTACTATTTATTGGCCAACACTAGGTGCTTCATTGCTTTTGGAGCTTCAGTGTTTATTGGCTAACATAGTCACTCCGGCTGTTGGTGAAACTAGTTATGTTTGCAAGAGGAATTGTAGACTTCACAAACAAATACTGAATGTTGGCCAAGAGAAGCATCCATGTTAGTAGGAAGAACATATGTTTTTTCTAGATCTTTGCATTTGGAGCTACATATTTGTATATGATCTGTGAATCATTGAGATGCATTAACATGTTGATGTTATGTATGGGATTCGCACTAGTTGGTTTTGAATTTGGGCTACTAATGTGAATATATTACAATGCCAGGCCTGTGAGTCTCGTGTGAACATTTCGTATGGATCGGCTCTTACTGCTGTGCACAACATGATCCTTATTTATGTGTTCTCAGTGTTTATAAGTTACTAACAGTTCCTTATTTCTGTTCGCTCAGTGTTTACAAGTTACTGATCGATCACTAGCTAGCCTACTAATGCGCTCCTGGTAGTTTTAGTTGCGACACAAGATCCGAAGTGGCAGTTTTTTTAATAAAAATGCCTACCTTTGAAGAAACTGACAAACTGCTCTGAAGAAAACGCCATGCAAATCTGAAGAAACTGCCAGCAAAAACGTTCGCAAATGCCCTATCTCCTAGTGAACGTTCATCAGCTAATGCGATCGTACACGTACACCATCCGACCTACTCGATCCTACACGTACACTATCCGACCTACTCGATCCTACATGGATAAATAGAGGATCATGCATGCACTACCTCCTTTCTGGTTTGCAGGGCCCAATTCAAAAAATGACCTACTCGATCCTACACGAATAAATAGCGGATCACGCACGTACTACCTCCTTTCCGGTTTGCAGGGCTTAATTCAAAAATCTCACCAACCAAGGTAGATGATGAGTGGTGGAATAATTTTTGACAAGGAGGGAGTACCTCATATGGATGATTCGAGTGCACTCGTTTGGCCGTCATGCCGGCGTGCTACTCAGCACGGACGGTACGCACCACCGACGGGATGGGGCGACACAGTCATAATTTCAGTTTTTCTAGTTTCAACGGCAAGCTGGCGCGCTAAGCCATGCCTGCTTATGCATTGAATTTCGATGACCGCGATGACCGTCGCGTTTCTAGCGACGCGCTGGTTCGCCTACCTTCCACCTATAATTACTATTTCCCGGGCTTCTCCGGTGGCACCATCACCCAACTCACCCTATCCTCATAAGCCCCCACCTGCCCGATGTCGCTCGCCACTTATCTCGCTCTCGCCATGTTCGCCATGCCCCTGCCCATCTACGAGAGGCGACACCGGAGGCGGTCACCGCCGGAACTAGTGTTCGGTTTTTCACCGGAAGGCAGACGGAGAGAGGAGGCATTCTATCGGTCTTTAGATGGAAATGCGGAGTATGAGGAGTTGTTGAGCGCGACCGCCTTGCGGAGGAGCAGTGTATCACCGATTTGCGCCACCAGCGGGACATGGAGCAGCAGCGCACCGACTCTCCGAGTCACGACTAGAGCGCCCGCAACTGGGCCGACTACATGGAGGCCCGCGCCCGGCAAATATCCGTGGAGGTTGTCGGGCATGCACGCGTTCGCGACGCTGAATTTTACTACCAGCTCGTCAAGTGGGTTTCCCGCTTAGAAGCCGAAGCTTCGGTGGACCACGCCGACATGGAAAGGGCCAACACGCGCGAGCAACATGCCTTATCACACCTCTGGCAAGTCCGAGGCGAGGCAGAGGACGCCGGTGCCGGCATTTAGCGTATACCGCAGATGGAAGTCGGCATCGTCTAGTTAGCTAAGAGTAAGTTAGTACTTGTACACTACTAGAGTATTAGTGGGAGTAGATAGTTAACTTGGCTATGATGGTTGTCAACGTGGAAATTCAGTACTCTATATCTGGATCAGACCGGTTACTTTGCTCCAAATGTTGAACTTTTCGTTTGAACGTATGGAATGGGCTATTATTTTTTAAATGGGTTGTATTTGTCCGCCATGGGTTTAGAGGCTGACTTGTGGGCCTACCAGGTTGACGCGTACACAATCAGGAGATGATTGTACGTGGAGAGGATGATAGCAGGGACCCACCAAGGTCATGGCAGTACGCAAGCAAGTGCCTCCTTATTTCAAGCCAATAAAAAATGGCTCCTCCTATTGGATTTCTGGCATCTGGCTCCCATGCCATTGTCAACGTAGTCAATAAACGAGAGAATTGCTCAACAAGCGGCTGACACCAGGGACCCAGCAGCTCGCCCAATTATTTTTGTTTTGGGTTAATTTGATAAATGCCACTCCAAATCTGGTGATTCCGAGAAATGCCACTGCAATTTCCAAACTTCAAAAAATGCCATTTCACGCCATTTCCAGTGGCATTTTTCCAAGCCTGGAGTTGCGTTTTTTGAAGTTTGCAAAAATTGCAGTGGGGGTTTTCAAAGTTTGCAAAATTTTAGTGGCATTTTTCAAAGTTTGGAAATTGCAGTGGTATTTTTATGAATCGCCATAATTGGAGTGGCATTTATCTAATTTGTTTTTGAGATGGAAGCAGGGTGTCAACTGGGCTGTGCGGGGCACTCTGGTCTGTCTAGACATGCTTTCCTTTTATGTTTACCACAGACCAGCCCTGTAGTTTTTTCTTTCTAACAATGGCTAGCCCACTTTTTTGTGAATTGTCAAGTAAGTCGCTTTGTCAGGCCCATTGGGGTGCAAATCTTGCAAGACAAGGAGAGCTTCATTCGGCTGGCCGAGAAAATGGCCTATCAGTAATGAGAAATGGGCTATACATTTTCAAAACACATCAAACCGGCAATTAGTTTCAATTTATTTTTTCATTTTGAGATTTTAAATTGTATTGATTTTTATGAGTGTACAATTTGTTGGATTTTATATTGATATACATTTATTTTTAAAATCAGTTTGAATGTGACTCGAAATTTCGGGATTAAAAACAGTTCGGACCATACCGAAATATGCAAAATTTCGTATAAATTTTTAACTGGCCACAATATGGGCTGTAATGCTAAAAAAGAATATGGGCTCCAAAAAACCTTAAGAATTAGCAAATGGGCTATAAATTATTAGAAATAATGGTAGATGGGTTTTATGTTGTTTTCCACAGATTTGAGGCTTTCCTAAAAAAGGTTGACGCACAAGCAGTGACTGTTGGATGTCCATCCAACGGCCGTCGTGCTTCTTCAGTCTCTAGTCTTCCTGCTCCAGCCGCTCAAACAAGCGCCGGCGGGACTGCCTGCTTCCTCCTCCCGCGGCCGGCTGTGCTGCCCCAGAGGCCTCACCGCCCCACCGTACTCCCATCGCTAGCCTAGCCATCCCTCTACTCACCCACACCTGCTGTTATTCTCCGGCGACGGCAGACGAACCACTAAACCCTCGTTCTCCCCTCTGTGTGGGAAACAACTGCCGAGTCTTCCCTGGCTCCGTGTCGTTCCCTTTCTAAGCCTCGCCGTCATCCACCGCCCAGGTGCTCTCGGCGCGGCGTGGTCAATGAATGACATGCATCAGAAGTGGACTATACGTGGAGACGCTGACAGCTGGGTCCATGGCCGCACGCAAGGAAATGCCTCCTTATTACGTGCAAAATAATGATTCCTCCACCTGACAGCTGAGACCCACCGGAAGGGCCTCTGTATTTCGCGAAAAAAACGTTCCCTCGCTGACAGGTCGGACCCACCAGCTATATCTTTGCATGCAAGGAAGTGCCTCCTTATTACGCACAAAAATGAACTCCCCCTTCTAGCTGGGACCCACCATAGTGGGAGGCTGACTTATGGGCCTAGTAAGATGATGGGGATGGAGGGCTTGGTCAACTTAGTCAATATGAACGATTCTAGCTCCAGTGACCTTACGATGTCCATCCAACGGCCGTAGTGCTTCTTCAACCTCTGGTCTTCTTGCTCCAGCCGCCCAAACAAGCGTCGGCCGTGCCACCGGCTCCTCCCTCCCGTGTCCGGCTGTGCTGCCACCGCTGGCCATGCCATCCCTCTATACTCACCCACACCTCCTCTTATTCTTTGGTGACGGTAGCCTCACACCGCAGCTGAAGCAGTCAACCCACATACTCCCCTCTGTGCGGGCATCCACTAGCGCGTCTTCCCCAGCTCCGCATCGTCCCCTTCCTAGGCCTCGCCGTCGTCCACCGCCCTGGTGCTCTCGGCGCGGTGTGGTCAACGTGGTCAAGGAACGACTTCCATCACAATAGTACTGTACATGGAGAGGCTGACAGCTGGGTCCACGGCCGCAGCAAGGAAGTACCTCCTTATTACGCGGAAAATAATGATTTCACAAAAAAATGTTTCCCCCTGACTGCTGGGACCCACCAGCTACATCTTCGCACACAAGGAAGTGCCTGACAGTCGGGACCTACCTGGTCGAAGCGTACGTAGCGTTGTCATTCTGGTCGTGAATGTGTACGTACATACTGGTCGATGTAGAGACGCGCACGTGTCGTAGTAGAGGCGCACACGTAGCATGTACATGTACGTATAGCGGCCAGGGTGCAAGCAAGAAAATACGGCCACGTACATACATACGGGCGGGGTCTCGAACGCCTACTCGCGCATACGTACGGCCAGAGCTCGTGTACATGGCTGGGTTGGAATGTTGAAGCTGCGCCATCATCGTGATCATGGGGAGGCAATCGACTGGGTTGGAACGGGATGCGTTGTCGTGTTCATTGGGAGCCAACCAGCTTGGACGGAACAACCGATGGAAACGAGGCCTGGCGTGCTGCAAAACGGAGGAAACGACCTTGTGTTCGACCGACCACGGTGAAAATGGGATCCTGTTCATCGGGAGGGGTCTGGCGTACCGCAAAACGGACGAAACGAACCTCCTATGGTCGAAACAGGGTCCTGTTGATCGGGAGGGGTGTGGTGTACCACAAAACAGAGGAAACGGACTTGTGTTGGAGCGCTACGGTCGAAACGGGGGTCCATTTCATTGGGAGGAGTGTGGCGTACCGCAAAACGGTACTCCATGGGATACTGTTCATCTCCACCGTCGACCTCCTCCAGCCTCCACGGGCTCCTGTTCATCCACCGTCGACCACCTCCAGCCTCCACCTGCGACTGTTCATCCACGGGCTACTGTTCATCCAGCCTCCACCGCACGCTCCTCCACCGGCTACTGTTCAACCAGCCCTCTCCACGGGGTCCTGTTCAACCACCCCTCCATGGGCTACTGTTCATCCAGCCCTCCACCGGCTAATGTTCAACTAGCCCTCCACCGGTTACTGTTCATCCATCCCTCCACGGGGTCCTGTTCATCCAGCCCTCCATGGGGTCATGTTCATCCACCGGCTTGATCGATCGGGGTACTGTTCATCCAACGGCAACGGCCTCTACTACCACGGGGTCCTGTTCATCCAACCCCCCACCGGGAACTGTTCATCCAAAGTCCCCAACAACGCTCAATGTTCATCCAGAGGCAGCATCGATCGACTTCAATTAGCAGCAGTAGCGAAGGAATCACTCGGGTTCAGTTAACAGCAGGGGATCGATCGATCACTCGAGTTCAGTAACGCGTAGCCTGTAGTGCAATCGCTCGGGTTCAGTTAGAGCCCAACGCCTTGCTCGGGTTTAGTTAGAGCCCAATGCCTCGCACACACGTGCGTACGTACGAGAGAAACGCGCATCGCTCGGCCCCCGACCACCCACCGTAACCGGGAACTCCTCGATATTTTCCTCGCCCTCGCTTCTTCCATGGTTTTTTCCGTCATGGACGGCCCAAAGAATGTCATGCAGCTGCGTCTCCGGCCCACCCAGGAAGAAAAGCCCATTTTCTGTCATGATTTTTTGTCATAGAAGTAGGACCCCACCACATCTATGATGATACCCGGTTTTATCACAATTATCGTCATAGAAGTGTCATAAGCATGACAGAAAAAATTTCATTCGGCCCAAAATGTCACAGATGTGTCTTTTTTTGCAGTGTTCTGCTCCTCGTTGGGTTCGACACTCTTAATTATCGAAAGGACATGATAGATCCCCTATACTTGTGGGTCATTAGCGGTGTCTTCTGGGCCTGAGTACAGCAACATGGGATGGTCATGAGCTTGCAAGGGCGGGATGCGTCGACTGAGGAATACCTCCAGCAGATCCATGCCAATCACTCCACCTCGGACCAGCACAACAACCGCATTGACCAAAATAGCTACCTCACCCTTCTCCTCTTCAGATATACACTAGTAGAAAAAAGGTCAAATGTTTAGCTCATTAGTCCCGGTGTGTATTTGAGCCGGCACTAATGTGACCAATAGTGCCGGTTCCAATGGCTAGGTGGGCGGCGCTCATTAGTACTGGTTCGTGGCGAACCTTTAGTACCGGTTCGTGCCACAAACCGGTACTAAAGAGGTGGTGGCCTTTAGTACGGGTTGGTGGATCCAACCGGTACTAAAGACCCCCCCCCCTTTAGTACCGATTGGAGCCACCAACCGGTATTAAAGGTGGTGCGCTGCCACTCACATTGCACAATGTGTAGTCCCACCTTGCTAGTTGAGAGGAGCTCGCACCGGTTTATAAGCCCCGCCGTGGCTACCATGTCGAGCTCCTCTGTAAGCAGGCCTTTGTGGGCCTATTGCAAGTCTTCTGCCCTATGGGGCCTACTAGGCCATACGGGCCTTCATCCTGGCCCAACTAGAGGTTGGGTTTCTAGTCATATGTAGGCCGTGTCGGCCCAGTAGGCGGGCTGTTTTTGCTTTATTAAAAAAAATCAAAAAACGGGACTAAAGGTCCCCCAGACAACGGCGCGCCTCGTGCCACGTGGTTGGCCTTTCGTCCCGGTTCGTGTTGAACCGGGACTAAAGGGGGGGCCTTTAGTCCCCACCCTTTAGTGCCAGTTTTAGAATCGGTACTAAAGGTCCTTACGAACCGGTACTAAAAGTCGTTTTTCTACTAGTGATAGTCAAAGAATGAGGAGTGCGGAGTTTGTCCGGAGAGAAAGGGGGAGGCCAGTCGACTGACCTGGAGTCGGGACATCCTTGCAATAGAACTATGTCGACTACCATCCTCTAACCGACTCAGGAAAGGTCATAGGAGGAAAAGAGCTCCTACCCCTCATCTGTATTCCTAGACCCCCACACATTTGGATCACATGCATCCTCTCGTCAGTCGGGTTAGCTTTCTTCATCGACTGAGATCGGCAAGTGACAATGTGCTTGAACAAACCCCAATGTGGGTGGCATCCCAGGAAGTTCTCACACATCGAAATAAACGCGGTGAGATATGAGATAGTGTTGGGAGGAAAGTGATGGATCTGAGCACCAAAGAAGTTCAAAAACTTCGGAAGAATGGATGTGGGGGCAAATAAAAACCTCTTTTGACATGCATCGTGAGGAGAACTCATTTGCCGTCGCGCGGTGCAGGCTCAAACTCTCCCTCCGGAAGCCTCCAGGATCCTTCCGCGATCAGGTCGTCGGCGGTGAGATTTTCCAGATCCTCCTGTGTGACGGAAGAGTGGATCGAATCCCCCTGGATAAAACCTGGCGGCAGAGCGGACCGCGAGGTCGACCCCTTCGCCGTTTTCTTGCCCTTGGCCGTTGACTTCTTCGCGCGCTCCAGAGTTGCGGTCTTGTCCTTTGCCATACCTGCGGAGCTCGAGGGGAGTGGGCAGAGGAGCGTGGTGCTAGGGAAGACGAGGTGGAGAAGCATAGGAGAAAGGGGCGAATGGCAAGCATTGTTCCATGCATCGGCAGCAGCGTCTTATATGGCCACGCATCGAAGTGACCGACTCGTGTGCCCCTGCAACCCTAGCACATCCCGCAACCGGCGCTGGCTTGATACATGGCGAAGAAGGCAGCGCAAGGATCGAGGAGTCCCGGTCCACCTGCCCCGCTTACCACGTCCCGACCCACGCGCTTCTCCAAAATTTCAAATCCCGTCAAATCCGGGCTCCGCAAAGCAGTCGATCACACCGGAGATATGTAAATACAATCTGCTCGGCGATATGTTCCTTACTTCACTCAGAAGACCAAGAAGCTAGAATCGATTGAGGCGATTGATGAAGGGTTAAAATGCCTGCATACATTCATGTCCTTGAAGAAGTGTCTCCGGGACATTAAATCAGGTCAAAACCAACACCAGCCCTCCGTCACTCGGTCCTCAATCCATTCAGGGGATAATGACGATGACACGTCCCTAGGGTAGGGTCCTAGACCTGACCTGAATACCCTACCCAAGGGCACCACACAAGAAGCCAAGACCCATAAAGTTAAACAGAAGATACCAATTGAAATCCTCATGCAGTGCAATACACTCGATAGAAGATCTCACTCGGATATCCCAATTCCACTCGACCGTTGTTGTTCACTCAGAAGACACAGATTCACTCGGAGTACAGAAGACCTAGAGCCACCCCTGGATGGCAATGGTCAGGCGTTCACTCTGTCGTCATGAAGATCATTTAACACGAATGTTACTAGTAACGTACGTGACTTAATTCTCATTGAATCCTGGTGTAACTGAGGGCAGCGAGAGGTCGACGCACTCTATATAAGCCACCCCTCCCCTCTTGCACAAGAGTTCGCACCCCCTATAACTCATACTCCAATCAACAGAGCCTCCGAGGCACCGAACGTAGGGCTTTTACCTCCTCCAAGAGGGGCCTGAACTCGTAAATCTGAGTGTACAACCTCACCATAGCTAGGACACTGCCCTCTCCTATGTGCCCCTATATTCTACTGTCAGATCTGTTCCCACAACAGTAGAAGAAAAATAGTTGGCAATATGACCTCGACGCAACGATGGAGATCAAGGTGTCGTGCCAGTGACGATGGAGATCATGCCATTGCTTTGGAGATGGAGATCAAAAGCACAAGATGATGATGACCATATCATGTCACATATTTTGATTACATGTGATGTTTATCCTTTATGCATCTTATTTTGCTTAGAATGACGGTAGCTTTATAAGATAACCCCTTCACTTAATTTCAATATAAAAGTGTTCTCCCTGAGTATGCACCCTTGCCAAAGTTCATCGTTTCGAATCACCTCATGATGATCGTGTGTGATAGATTCTACGTTCACATACAACGGGTGTAAGCCAGTTTTGCACATGCAGAATACTTGGGTTAAACTTGACGAGCCTAGCATGTACAGACATGGTCTCGAAACACTGGAGACCGAAAGGTCGAACGTGAGTCATATAGTAGATATGATCAACATGGAGATGTTCACCATTGAAGACTACCCCATCTCACCTGATGATCGGACATGGGTAAGTTGATTTGGATCATGTATCACTTAGACAACTTGAGGGATGTTGATTTAAGTGGGAGTTCATTAGTAATTTGATTATTTGAACTAAAATTTATCATGAACTTAGTCCTAATAGTTTTTGCAAACCTATGTTGTAGATCAATGGCCCTTGCTACCGTTCCCTTGAATTTTAATGCATTCCTAGAGAAAGCTAAGTTCTAATATGATGGTAGCAACTACACAGACTTCGTCCGTAACTTGAGGATTATCCTCATTGCTGCACAGAAGAATTATGTCCTTGATGCACCGCTCGGTGCAGACCTGCCGCAGGAGCTGATGCAGACATTGTGAACGTCTGGAAGGCTCGATCTGATGACTACTCAATAGTTAAATGTGCCATGCTTACGGCTTGGAATCGGGACTTCAAAAGTGTTTTGAACGCCACAGAGCATATGAGATGTTCCAATGGCTGAAATTGATATTTGAAGCTACCTGGGTTGAGAGATATGAAGTCTCCAACAAGTTCTTTAGCTGTAAGATGGAGGAGAACAGTTTCGTTAGTGAACACATACTCAAAATGTTTGGGTACCAAAACCACTTGACTCAGTTGGGTATTGATCTTCCAGTTAAGTGTTATTGACAGAGTTCTTTAGTCACTGCCACCAAGGTACAAAGGCTTCTTGATGAACAATAATATGCAAGGAATGACGAAAACGATTCCCGAGCTCTTTGTGATGCTGAAATCGGCGGAGATAGAAATCAAGAAAGAGCATCAAGTGTTGATGGTTAACAAGATCATCAGTTTTAAGAAAAAGGGCAAGGGAAAGAAAGGGAACTTCAAGAAAATTGGCAAGCAAGTTTTTGCTCCCGTGAAGAAGGCCAAAGCTGGACCCAAGCCTGAAACTGAGTGCTTCTAATGCAAAGGAAATGCTCACTGGAAGCGGAACTGCCCCAAGTACTTGGCAGATAAGAAGGATGGCAAAGTGAACAAAGGTATATTTGATATACATGTTATTAATGTGTTCCTTACTAATGCTCATAGTAGCCGCTGAGTATTTGATACTCATTCAGTTGCTCATATTTGTAACTCGAAACAGGAGCTGCGGAATAAACGAAGATTGGCTAAGGATGAGGTGACGATGGGCGTTGGAAATGGCTCCAAGGTTGATGTGATCGCCGTTGGCATGCTACCTCTACATCTACCTTTAGGATTAGTTTTAGACCTCAATAATTGTTATTTTGTGCCAGCGCTGAGCATGAACATTATATCTGGATCTTGTTTATTGCGAGACGGTTATTCATTTAAGTCAAAGAATAATGCTTGTTCTATTTATATGAGTAATATCTTTTATGGACATGCACCCTTAGTGAATGTTCTATTCTTGTTGAATCTCGATCGTAGTGATACACAAATTCATAATATTGATGCCAAAAGATGCAAAGTTGATAACGATAGTGCAACATACTTGTGACACTTCCGTTTAGGTCATATTGGTGTAAAGCGCATGAAGAAACTCCATGCAGATGGACTTTTGAAATCACTTGATTGTGAATCATTTGATACTTGAACCATGTCTCATGGGTAAGATGACTAAAACTCCATTCTCCGGAACAATGGGGCGAGCTAATGACTTGTTGGAAATAATACATACCGATGTATACGGTCCGATGAGTGTTGAAGCATGCGGCGGGTATCGTTATTTCCTGACCTTCACAGATGATTTGAGTTGGTATGGATATATCTACTTGATGAAACACAAGTCTAAAACATTTGAAATGTTCAAATAATTTCAGAGTGAAGTGGATAATCGTCATAGCAAGAAAATAAAATTTCTACGATCTGATCGCGGAAGTGAATATTTGAGTTACGAGTTTGGCCTTCATTTAAGACAATGTGGAACTGTTTCACAACTCATGTCACCTGGAACACCACAGCGTAATGGTGTGTATGAACATTGTAACCGTACTTTATTAGATATGGTGCGTTCTATGATATCTCTTACCAATTTTCCACTATCGTTTTGGGGTTATGCATTAGAGACAGGCGCATTCATGTTAAATAGGGCACCGTCTACTCCATTGAGGCGACACCGTATGAACTATCATTTTTGGCAAGAAACCTAAGTTGTCGTTTCTTAAAGTTTGGGGATGCAACACTTATGTAAAAATGCTTCAGCCGATAAGCTCGAACCCAAAGCGGAGAAGTGCGTATTCATAGGATACCCTAAAGAAACTATTGGGTATACCTTCTACCATAGATCCGAAGGCAAGATCTTTGTTGCTAAGAATGGGTCATTTCTAAAGGAGTTTCTCTCAAAAAAGTGAGTGGGAGGAAAGTAGAACTTGATGAGGTAGTTGTACCTTCTCTCGAACTGGAAAATAACACATCAGAGAAAATCGTCCCCGTGATGCCTACACCAACTATAGAGGAAGCAAATGATGGTCATGAAACTTCATATCAAGTTACTACCGAACCTCGTAGGCTAACCAGAACATGTACCGCACCAGAGTGGTACGGTAATCCTATCTTGGAAGCCATGTTGTTAGACAATTGCGAACCTACGGACTATGAAGAAGCTATGATGAGCCCAGATTTCGACAAATGGCTTGAGGCCATGAGATATGAGATAGGATCCATGTATGAGAACAAAGTGTGGAATTTGGTGGACTTGCCCGATGATCAGCAAGCCATGGAGAATAAATGGATCTTCAAGAGAAAGATGAACACATATGGTAATATCACTATCTACAAATCTTGACTTGTCACAAAAGGTTTTCGACAAGTTCAACGGGTTGAATATGATGAGACTTTCTCACCCGTAGCGATGCTTAAGTCTGTCAGAATCATGTTAGCAATTGCCACATTTTATGATTATGAAATCTGGCAAATAGACGTCAAAACTGCATTCCTTACTAGGTTTCTTAAAGAAGAGTTGTATATGATGCAAACAGAAGGTTTTATCAATCCAAGTGTGCTAACAAAGTGTCCAAGCTCCAACGATCCATCTATGGACTGGTGCAAGCATCTCAGAGTTGGAATATACGCTTTGATGAGTGATAAGTCTCCAACGTATCTACAATTTTTTATTGCCATCCTATTATATTATCTGTTTTGGCTGTTTTATATGCATTTATATGCTATTTTATATTATTTTTGGGACTAACCTATTAACCTAGAGCCCAGTGCCTATTTTTCTTTTCCCTTGTTTTTGAGCTTCGCAGAAAAGGACTACGAAACAGTGTCCAAATGGAATAAAACCTTCGCGGTGATTTTTCATGGACCGGAAGACACCCAGGAGACTTGGAGTGCAAGTCAGAAGAGCCATGAGGTGGCCACAAGGGTGGAGGGCGCGCCCCTTGCCTTGTGGGCACTTCTACTTCTTGATCTTGCGTTGGTTTTTCCCTTAAGAGGAAAGGGTGATGCAACAAAGTAGATTAAGTATTTCCCTCAGTTTTGAGAACCAATGTATCAATCCAGTAGGAGATAACGAACAAGTCACCAGATACCTGCACAACCAATCAAACAGCTTGCACCGAACACGATAAAGGGGTTGTCAATCCCTTCACGGTTACTTGCAAAGGTGAGATCTGATAGAGATAGATAAACGGTAAAGTACATATTTTTGGTATTTTTTGGTATAAAGATCGGAAAGTAAAAGATTGCAAAATAGTAGATCGGAAACTAATATGATGGAAAATAGAAGATTATATGATGGAAAATAGACCCGGGGCCATAGGTTTCACTAGAGGCTTCTCTCAAGATAGAAAACAATACAGTGGATGAACAAATTACTGCCGAGCAATTGATAAAAAAGTGCAAAGTTATGACAATATCTAAGGCAATGACCATGAATATAGGCATCACATCCGTGTCAAGTAGACCGAAACGATTCTGCATCTACTACTATTACTCCACACATCGACCGCTATCCAGCATGCATCTAGAATGTTAAGTTCGTAAAGAACGGAGTAATGCATTAAGAAAGATGACATGATGTAGAGGAATTAACTCAAACAATATGAAAACCCCATCTTTTTATCCTCGAGGGCAACAATACAATATTTGCCTTGCTACCCCTACTGTCACTGCGAAAGGACACCACAAGATTGAACCCAAAGCTAAGCACTTCTCCCATTGCAAGAAAAACCAATCTAGTTGGCCAAACCAAATCAATAGTTCGAAGAGACTTGCAAATATATCAAATCATGCATATAAGAATTCAGAGAAGATTCAAATAATATTCATAGATAAGTTGATCATAAATTCACAATTCATGGATCTTGGCAAACACACCACAAAAAGGTATTACATCGAATAGATCTCCAAGAACATCGAGGAGAACATGGTATTGAGAATCAAAGAGAGAGAAGAAGCCATCTAGATACTAGCTATGGACCCGTAGGTCTAAAGTAAACTACTCACGCTTCATCAGAATGGCAATGGTGTTGATGTAGAAGCCCTTCGTGATCGAATCCCCCTGCGATAGGACACCGGAAAAGGCCCCTAGATAGGATCTCATGGGTACAGAAGGTTGCGGCGGTGGAAAAGTGTTTTCGTGGCTTCCTCTGATGGTTTTGTGGTATAAGAGTATATATAGGTGAAAGAATTAGGTTGGTGGAGTCATGAGGGGCCCACAAGGGTGGGGGGCACGCCCTACCCCCTGGGCATGCCCTCCGTCCTTGTGGCCGCCTCGTGGCTTCTGACTTCCACTCCAAGTCTTCCGGATGTCTTCTGTTCCAAGAAAAATCATCGCGAAAGTTTTAGTCCGTTTGGACTCCATTTGGTATTCCTTTTCTGCGAAACTCTAAAACAAGGAAAAAAACAGAAACTGGCATTGGGCTCTATGTTAATGGGTTAGTCCCAAAAATCATATAGAATAGCATATTAATGCATATAAAACATCCAAAACAGATAATATAATAGCATGGAACAATCAAAATTATAGATACGTTGGAGACGTATCAAGCATCCCCAAGCTTAATTCATGCTCGTCCTCGAATAGGTAAATGATAAAAACAGAATTTTTGATGTGGAATGCTACCTAACATATTTATCCATGTAATTTCTTTACTGTAGCATGAATGTTCAGATCCGTATGATTCAAAACAAAAGTTTAATATTGACATAAAAACAATAATACTTCAAGCATACTAACAAGGCAATTATGTCTTCTCAAAATAACGTGGCCAAAGAAAGCTTATCCCTACAAAATCATATAGTCTGGCTATGCTCCATCTTAATCACACACAATATTTAAATCATGCACAACCCCGATGACAAGCCAAGCAATTGTTTCATACTTTTGATGTTCTCAAACTTTTTCAACTTACACGCAATACATGAGCGTGAGCCATGGATATAGCACTATAGGTGGAATAGAGGGTGGTTGTGGAGAAGACAAAAAGAGGGAGGTAGTCTCACATCAACTAGGCGTATCAACGGGCTATGGAGACGCCCATCAATAGATATCAATGTGAGTGAGTAGGGATTGCCATGCCACGGATGCACTAGAGCTATAAGTTTATGAAAGCTCAAAAATAAAACTAAGTGGGTGTGCATCCAACTTTCTTGCTCGTGAAGACCTAGGGTAATTTGAGGAAGCCCATCGTTGGAATATACAAGCCAAGTTCTATAATGAAAAATTCCCACTAGTATATGGAAGTGACAAAATAGGAGACTCTCTATCATGAAGACCATGGTGCTACTTTGAAGCACAAGTGTGATAAAAGGATAGTAAGAATGCTTTAGCAGTTCAAATATAATGTTTTTTTATTCTTGATCATACCTGTAGCATGATACAAGCCATTATTCTGAAAATACTTAAGCACTCACAGCAAGACTTTTACCGCTCAATATGTCAGACGCTTAGATTCTTGGGTGTTCATTGCATATCATATTACAATCAGACATACTACCCATTGTGTTATCCTGCTAAGGAATTTATCCAATTTATAATGTAGTGGCTAATTTCGTGAACTAAGTAGGCGTTATAGATTTTTGTCTTTTCATTATAGTGGTGTATCCGTAGTTCTGCACAAAACACCTTTTTGCTGAATTACGCAACATAACCTATTACACTAGAATTAACAAAGCTCTTACACAACATTTACTTATGAGATAATTTTGCACATTTTATCACTCGATCAGTTGCTTAATTCGATCACTAAACCGCACATTGCTTAATTACATTTATATCTATTGTGGAGCTTTTACTTGGTGTACGTTAAATATCAATTTGTTATAATGATACTTGGTTGTTCAAGGGTAGTAGCATTACTAGGTATGAGAAGTATTAAAACAACAACAAAGAAACCAATTCTCCTTTAGCTGTTCAGGATTTCTATTCAATCTATTGAAAATGACATTTCCAGGCAACGAGAGATCTGCGAGTGCCACGAATACTTATTCCTTTGTTCACATGGATCCATTAAGAACATTAAATAAACCACGACGGTGCATTTAGAATCTCGACCAATGCCTGAAAATATGCCATGTTGTATACATGCAAGATGATGTTATAACCATATTCTAGAGAAGATCGCTGGCGGATGTCTCCGGCAGTATTGTGTTCACTATGCTCTGTAGTCTCCTCTAGCATGTCAGCATTAATTTATCTTTCGAAGTTCCCTGGAATTAGAATTTAGACAGTGGAACTACTTCGTAGGTTTGAATTTTTGAAGATCTCCATATGTGTGTTTCTGCAACTTACAATATGTTGTGCACCTTGCAATATTACCTCAGAAGGGATGATCACATCGAGAGAGACATACTCTTCTTTGTTCGAGGAATATCTTCTATTAAAATTTAGTACAAATGAATTTGTGACCCATACTTTATGGTATGATATATATGAGAATAAAAACATGCATATCACATATTTCATTGTCAAATATGCTTCTTTGTTTTTCCATTTATTGTAAATAGAAATGGATCAACAAGTTGGGCAGAATATGTATAGATATGTATCCCACTTCACTCTCTTATTGATAATCCAATTCATGAAGGAAAATGTGTCCTATTGAGATGATATCCAGTATTTCTAGCATTTTTTTGCACAACATTTATTTCCATTTTTCTAAATCTGCTACATAAGAGAATTATGTTCAATACAAGTGTATTTTTAGAGAAAGTCGTGCAGTCGCACAGGTTGATGACAAGAGCTGCATTTTGAATATTTTATTGTATAATTTAAGTACCATCACATTTCAGTGTGTGAAATGTGCCCATGTGACAATCTTGATAGAAGCTACAAAGAGTTTATCTTGAAAAATGATTGCATAGTATCAGCTATAGCCATTAATTTTCATCTCCTGCCAGACATTTGGTTGTCCTTTTCATTATCTTTATTAGGGATGGCCAACCAGAATTGGACAAGACACTTAATATTACTGTGCAAGGTGGAACCAATGATGAGATAACAGAGGATAAAGGATCATGGAAGGAACTAGAGTGTCACGTCAGGAAGGGGGAGGTGTGAGGATGATGATAAGATGCATTTATCTACCACTTCAAGATCATGATATATCATCCCATTTGAATAGTCTATGCCTCATGTCACCTGACATTATTCTTTGTACACATATTTTTCTAGCCCGTCGCAACGCACGAGCGTTCTACTATTATAAATAAAGAATGAGTTCACAATAGTACCAAAAGTGGTGATTTATTTTCTTATACTAACGAAGCTTATGAGATTTTCTGTTAAGTTCTGTGTTGTGAAGTTTTCAAATTTTGAGTAAGGATTTGATGGACTATGGAATAAGGACTGGCAAGAGCCTAAGATTGGGGATTCCCAAGGCACCCCAAGGTAATATTCATGGACAACCAAGAGCCTAAGCTTGGGGATGCCCTGGAAGGCATCCCCTCTTTCGTCTTCGTCTATTGGTAACTTTATTTGAGGCTATATTTTTATTCACCACATGATATGTGTTTTGCTTGGAGCGTCTTGTATGATTTGAGTCTTTGATTTTTAGTTTGCCACAATCATCCTTGCTGTACACACCTTTTGAGAGGGACATGCATGAATCGTGATTTATTAGAATACTCTATGTGCTTCACTTATATCTTTTGAGCTAGGCAATTTTGCTTTAGTGCTTCACTTATATGTTTTTAGTGCACGGTGGTGGCTTTATTTTGTAGAAATTATTGAACTCTCATGCTTCACTTATATTATTTTGAGAGTCTATAAACATCATGGTAATTTTCTTTGGTTATGAATTAAGTCCAATTATGATAGACATCCAAGAGGGATATATGATGTCTACTACACAACCTTCTTCTTATAGACATTGTTGGGCCTCCAAGTGCAGAGGTTTGTAGGACAGTAGCAAATTTCCCTCAAGTGGATGACCTAAGGTTTATCAATCCGTGGGAGGGGTAGGATGAAGATGGTCTCTCTCAAGCAACCCTGCAACCAAATAACAAAGAGTCTCTTGTGTCCCCAACACACCCAATACAATGGTAAATTGTATAGGTGCACTAGTTCGGCGAAGAGATGGTGATACAAGTGGTATATGGATAGTAGATAAAGGTATTTGTAATCTGAAATTATAAAAACAGCAAGGTAACTAATGATAAAAGTGAGCACAAACGGTATTGCAATGCTAGGAAACAAGGCCTAGGGTTCATACTTTCACTAGTGCAAGTCCTCTCAACAATACTAACATAATTGGATCACACAACTATCCCTCAACATCCAACAAAGAGTCACTCCAAAGTCACTAATAGCGGAGAACGAACAAAGAGATTATGGTAGGGTACAGAACCACCTCAAAGTTATTCTTTCCAATCAATCCGTTGGGCTATTCCTATAAGTGTCACAAACAGCCCTAGAGTTCGTACTAGAATAACACCTTAAGACACAAATCAATCAAAACCCTAATGTCACCTAGATACTCCAATGTCACCTCAAGTATGCGTGGGTATGATTATACGATATGCATCACACAATCTCAGATTCATCTATTCAACCAACACAAAGGACCTCAAAGAGTGCCCCAAAGTTTCTACCGGAGAATCACGACGAAAACGTGTGCCGACCCCTAAGCATAGGTTCATGGGCGGAACCCGCAAGTTGATCACCAAAACATACATCAAGTGAATCACGTGATATCCCATTGTCACCACAGATATCCACGGCAAGACATCCATCAAGTGTTCTCAAATCTTTAAAGACTCAATCCGATAAGATTGCTTCAAAGGGGAAACTCAATCCATTACAAGAGAGTAGAGGGGGCGGAGAAATATAAGATCCAACTATAATAGCAAAGCTCGCGATACATCAAGATCGTGCCAAATCAAGAACACGAGAGAGAGATAGAGATCAAACACATAGCTACTGGTACATACCCTCAGCCCCGAGGGAGAAGTACTCCCTCCTCGTCATGGAGAGCACCGAGATGATTAAGATGGCCACCGGAGAAGGATTCCCCCTCCGGCAGGGTGCCGGAATGGGTCTAGATTGGCTTTCGGTGGCTACGGAGGCTTTTGGCGGCGGAACTCCCGATCTAATGTGTCCTCGGATGATTTTAGGGTATATGGAGATATATAGGTGGAAGAAGTACGTCAGGGGGGCCACGAGGGTGGAGGGCGCGCCCAGGGGGTGGGCGCGCCCCCTGCCTCGTGGCCTCCTCGTAGGTCCCCCGACGTGCACTCCAAGTCTTCTGGGCTTCTTTCCTTCCAAAAAAGAGTTCCGTGAAGTTTCAGGTCAATTGGACTCCGTTTGATTTACCTTTTCTTCGAAACCTTAAAACAAGGTAAAAACAGAAACTGGCACTTGGCTCTGGGTTAATAGGTTAGTCCCAAAATAATATAAAAGTGTATAATAAAGCCCATAAACATTTAAAACAGTAGATAATATAGCATGGAGCAATAAAAAATTATAGATACGTTGGAGACGTATCAAGCATCCCCAAGCTTAATACCTGCTCATCCTCGAGTAGGTAAATGATAAAAACAGAATTTTTTATGCGGAGTGCTACTTGGCATAATTTCAATGTAATTCTTCTTAATTGTGGCATGAATATTCAGATCTGAAAGATTCAAGACAAAAGTTCATATTGACATAAAAATAATAATACTTCAAGCATACTAACTAAGAAATTATGTCTTCTCAAAATAACATGGCCAAAGAAAGTTCATCCCTACAAAATCATATAGTTTAGTCATGCTCCATTTTCTTCACACAAGAATGCTCTCATCATGCACAACCCCGATGACAAGCCAAGCAATTGTTTCATACTTTAGTAATCTCAAACCTATAAACTTTCACGCAATACATGAGCGCGAGCCATGGATATAGCACTATGGGTGGAATAGAATATGACGATGGGGGTTATGTGGAGAAGACAAAAAGGAGAAAGTCTCACATCAACGAGGCTAATCAATGAGCTATGGAGATGCCCATCGATTGATGTCAATGCAAGGAGTAGGGATTGCCATGCAATGGATGCACTAGAGCTATAATTGTATGAAAGCTCAACAAAAGAAACTAAGTGGGTGTGCATCCAACTTGCTTGCTCACGAAGACCTAGGGCACTTGAGGAGGCCCATTGTTGGAATATACAAGCCAAGTTCTATAATGAAAAATTCCCACTAGTATATGAAAGTGATAACATGAGAGACTCTCTACTATGAAGATCATGGTGCTACTTTGAAGCACAAGTGTGGTAAAAGGATAGTAACATTGTCCCTTCTCTCTTTTTCTCTCATTTTTTGGGCCTTCTCTTTTTTGATGGCCTTTCTCTTTTTTTGGGCCTTCTCTTTTTTATGGCCTTTCTCTCTTTTTTATATTCCTCACTTGGGACAATGCTCGAATAATGATGGTCATCACACTTCTATTTATTTACAACTCAATGATTACAACTCGATACTAGAACAAAGATGACTCTATATGAATGCCTCCGGTGGTGTACCGGGATATGCAATGGACCAAGAGTGACATGTATGAAAGAATTATGAACGGTGGCTTTGCCAAAAATACTATGTCAACTACATGATCATGCTAAGCAATATGACAATGATGAATGTGTGATGAACGGAATGATGGAAAGTTGCATGGCAATATATCTCGGAATGGCTATGGAAATGCCATAATAGGTAGGTATGGTGGCTGTTTTGAGGTAGATATAAGGAGGTTTATGTGTAACAGAGCGTATCATATCACGGGGTTTGGATGCACCGGCGAAGTTTGCGCCAACTCTCAATGTGAGAAAGGGCAATGCACGGTACCGAAGAGGCTAGCAAGGATGGAAGGGTGAGAGTGCGTATAATCCATGGACTCAACATTAGTCATAAAGAACTCACATACTTATTGCAAAAATCTACAAGTCAAAAACCTTGGTACTACGCGCATGCTCCTAGGGGGATAGATTGGTAGGAAAAGACCATCGCTCGTCCCCGACCGCCACTCATAAGGAGGACAATCAAATAACACCTCATGTTTCAAATTTGTTACATAACGTTTACCATACGTGCATGCTACGGGACTTGCAAACTTCAACACAAGCATTTCTCGATTTCACAACTACTCAACTAGTACGACTTTGATATTATTACCTCCATCACTCAAAACAATCATCAAGCATCAAACTTCTCTTAGTATTCAATACTCTATATGAAAGTTTTTACTAATCTTGTATACCTAGCATATTAGGACTTTAAGAAAATTACCATGCTATTTAAGACTCTCAAAATAATATAAGTGAAGCATGAGAGTTCATTTATTTCTACAAAATAAAACCACCACCGTGCTCTAAAAGGATATAAGTGAAGCACTAGAGCAAACGACAAACTACTCCGAACGATATAAGTGAAGATCAATGAGTAGTCGAATAATTATGCAACTATGTGAAGACTCTCTAACATTTAATAATTTCAGATCTTGGTATTCTATTCAAACAGCAAGCAAAGCAAAATAAAATTACATCTAAGAATAGCAAACATCATGTGAAGAAGCAAAAACTTAGGATCAACAGATACTAACCGATAGTTGTTGAAGAAGAAAGGTGGGATGCCAACCGGGCATCCCCAAGCTTAGACGCTTGAGACTTCTTGAAATATTATCTTGGGGTGCCTTGGGCATCCCCAAGCTTGAGCTTTTGTGTCTCCTTAATTCCTCTCATATCACGGTCTCCCTAAATCTCAAAAGCTTCATCCACACAAAACTCAACAAGGACTCGTGAGATAAGTTAGTATAAACATTGCCAAAAACCTTATCATACTATACTGTAGAAAATCACTAAAATTATTATTCAACATTTCATACTAAATTCCTCTGCATATTTAATAGTCCTATCCTCAAATAGAGTCATTAAAGAAGCAAACATATGCAAACAATGCAAACATAACAGCAATCTGCCTAAACAGGACAGTCTGTAAAGAATGCAGCAACATCTATAATTCCCTAGCTCCAAAAATTATGAAATAAAATTCCCACTGTAGTAAATTTATCAGATCTTAATATGCAGAAGGTTTCAACATTTTATCACGTTCTGACTTTTCTAGGGAATTATTGCAACAGCGGTAAACTTTCTGTTTTCAAACAGCAACATGTATACTTGTAACATAGGCATAGTAAAGGCTATCAATGCCACTTTTATTGAAATAAAGGTGCAAAACATTATTATAAATAACAGCAAGCAAATCCTAACAAAATAAATTGATGCTCCAAGCAAAACACATATCATGTGGTAAATAAAAATATAGCTCCAAGTAAAGTTACCGATGAACGAAGACGAAAGAGGGGATGCCTTCCGGGGCATCCCCAAGCTTAGGCTCTTGGCTATCATTGAATATTACCTTGGGGTGCCTTGGGCATCCCCAAGCTTAGGATCTTTCCACTCCTTATTCCATAGTCCATCGAATCCTTACCCAAAACTTGAGAACTTCACAACAGAAAACTTAAAGTAGAAAACTCATGAGCTCCGTTAGCGAAAGCAAACAAAACACCACTTCAAGGTACTGTAATGAACTCATTCTTTATTTATATTGGTGTTAAACCTACTTTATTACAACTTCTCTATGGTTTATAAACTATTTTACTAGCCATAGATTCATCAAAATAAGCAAACAACACACGAAAAACAGAATCTGTCAAAACAGAACAGTCTGTAGTAATCTGGATCAAACGTATACTTCTGAAACTCATAAAATTCTCAAATAAATTGCTGGACCTGAGTAATTTATCTATTAATCATATGCAAAAATAATTAACTAAATAGCACTCTGAAAATAAAAATGGCAGCAATTCTCGTGAGCGCTAAAGTTTCTGTTTTTTACAGCAAGATCAACAAGACTTTCCCCCAAGTCTTCCCAAAGGTTATACTTGGCACAAACACTAATTAAAACATAAAACCACATCTAAACTGAGGCTAGATGAATTATTTATTACTAAACAGGAGAAAAAAGCAAGGAATAAAAATAAAATTGGGTTGCCTCCCAACAAGCGCTATCGTTTAACGCCCCTAGCTAGGCATGATGATTTCAACGATGCTCACATAAAGGATAAGAATTGTAACACAAAGAGAGCATCATGAAGAATATGACTAGCACATTTAAGTCTATCATACTTCCTATGAATAGGGATTTTGTGATCAAACAACTTATGGGAACAAGAATCAACTTGCATAGGAAGGTAAAACAAGCATAGCTTCAAAACTTTAAGCACATAGAGAGGAAACTTGATATTATTGTAATTCCTACAAGCATATGTTCCTCCCTCAAAATAATTTTCAGTAGCATCATGAATGAATTCAACAATATAACCAGCACCTAAAGCATTCTTTTCATGATCTACAAGCATAGAAATTTTATTATTCTCCACACAAGCAAAATTCTTCTCAATCGGAATAGTGGGAGTATCATAAGAGACTCGAATACTATAAATTGTTTCCACATTAGAAGAGTAATGTTCAGAGAAGGGGTAATCATAATCATGACAAGTTTTATAAATATAATCACTACTTTTTATAGCATAAGTATCATCACAATAATCATCATAGGTACGAGGCATGCTATCATCATTATAAATTTGCATATCAAAACTTGGGAGACTAAAAATATCATCTTCATTAAATGTAGCATCCCCAAGCTTGGGACAAACATTAATTGCAGCAAATATATTCTCAAAAACATCATCTTCATCAAACATAGCATCCCCAAGCTTGGGCCTTTTCGTATCATAAGCATAATCACTCTCATCATTAATATTATGGATAGCACCAATAGTATACCAATTATCATATTCTTCCAAGCAAGTGCCAAAAAGACTTTTAAGATCATAAGAAGTATCATTATATTCCCAATCATAATCATCACAACAAGAAATAGGCATAATGAGATCATCATCAAGTGTATCATCTTCATTTTCATGAGGCACAACAATAATAGGAGCAACCTTATTTGGGAGAGATACCTGCTTACCTCTCTTCCTTTTTCTTTTCTTCTTCCTCACCTCATGTGTGGGTTCAATCCTCTTTTTGGAGCTCCTTATTAATGAGATTGGTTGAATAGAAGGCTCCTCCTTGTTACCTGATTCATCATAAGAAATAATAGGAGGATATTGGGAAGTCTCTTCCCTTTTGTTAGTATTCTCTTCATCCTCTATTTGTTTTCTTTTCTTTATGTAATTGGAAATATAAGGATTTTCAATGCAATTCACCACACAATACATATAAATTTTCTCTAGATCAAAATGAAGAACTTTATCAAGGGCAAATTTTGGAATATGGGTTTAATTTCTTCATAAGCCAAGAGCAAATTAAGTTCATTACGATGTGCAAGGGAAATCAAGTCATCACAATTTTTGGACACAATACGATCATGAAACAATTTGCATTGGGTACTAAAATGATCGTGTTCATTGCAAAGTTCACAAGTAGGGCTAAGAAAAATGAAATTTTTAGCACATTCATCTAGCTCTTCTTGCAACAATTTGGTTTCTATGTACTTATGCCTCTTGCAATATCTATCTTCCCTATTTGGTGTGTACTTACAAACCCAATGCACTCCACAAAAATTAACATGTTTATAGGAGGCATTTTCATCATAACTAGTGCAATCATCATTAGTATCATGGATATTCAAAGAATTCGTACTAACAACATTGCAATCATGCTCATCATTCAAAGATTTAGTGCCAAACATTTTAATGCATTCTTCTTCTAAAACTTTGGCACAATTTTCCTTTCCATCATACTCACGAAAGATCTTAAAAAGGTGAAGCGTATGAGACAAACTCAATTCCATTTTTTATAGTTTTCTTTTATAAACTAAACTAGTGATAAAACAAGAAACTCAAAGACTCGATTGCAAGATCTAAAGATATACCTTCAAGCACTCACCTCCCCGGCAACGGCACCAGAAAAGAGCTTGATGTCTACTACACAACCTTCTTCTTGTAGACGTTGTTGGGCCTCCAAGTGCAGAGGTTTGTAGGGAAGTAGCAAATTTCCCTCAAGTGGATTACCTAAGGTTTATCAATCCGTGGGAGGCATAGGATGAAGATGGTCTCTCTCAAGCAACCCTGCAACCAAATAACAAAGAGTCTCTTGTGTCCCCAACACACCCAATACAATGGTAAATTGTATAGGTGCACTAGTTCGGCAAAGAGATGGTGATACAAGTGGTATATGGATAGTAGATAAAGGTATTTGTAATCTGAAATTATAAAAACAGCAAGGTAACTAATGATAAAAGTGAGCACAAACGGTATTGCAATGCTAGGAAACAAGGCCTAGGGTTCATACTTTCACTGGTGCAAGTCCTCTCAACAATACTAACATAATTGGATCACATAACTATCCCTCAACATGCAACAAAGAGTCACTCCAAAGTCACTAATAGCGGAGAACGAACGAAGAGATTATGCTAGGGTATGAAACCACCTCAAAGTTATTCTTTCCAATCAATCCGTTGGGCTATTCCTATAAGTGTCACAAACAGCCCTAGAGTTCGTACTAGAATAACACCTTAAGACACAAATCAATCAAAACCCTAATGTCACCTAGATACTCCAATGTCACCTCAAGTATCCGTGGGTATGATTATACGATATGCATCACACAATCTCAGATTCATCTATTCAACAACACAAAGGACCTCAAAGAGTGCCCCAAAGTTTCTACCAGAGCATCACGACGAAAACGTGTGCCAACCCCTATGCATAGGTTCATGGGCGGAACCCGCAAGTTGATCACCAAAACATACATCAAGTGAATCACGTGATATCCCATTGTCACCACAGATATCCACGGCAAGACATACATCAAGTGTTCTCAAATCTTTAAAGACTCAATCCGATAAGATTACTTCAAAGGGGAAACTCATCCATTACAAGAGAGTAGAGGGGGAGGAGAAACATAAGATCCAACTATAATAGCAAAGCTCACGATACATCAAGATCGTGCCAAATCAAGAACACGAGAGAGAGATAGAGATCAAACACATAGCTACTGGTACATACCCTCAGCCCCGAGGGAGAACTACTCCCTCGTCGTCATGGAGAGAACCGGGATGATGAAGATGGCCACCGGAGAAGGATTCCCTCTCCGCCAGGGTGCCAGAACGGGTCTAGATTGGCTTTCGGTGGCTACGGAGGCTTCTGGCGGCGAAACTCTTGATCTAATGTGTCCTCGGATGTTTTTAGGGTATATGGAGATATATAGGTGGAAGAAGTACGTCAGGGGGCCACGAGGGTGGAGGGCGCGCCCAGGGGGTGGGCGCGCCCCCTGCCTCGTGGCCTCCTCGTAGGTCCCCCGACGTGCACTCCAAGTCTTCTGGGCTTCTTTCCTTCCAAAAATGAGTTCCGTGAAGTTTCAGGTCAATTGGACTCCGTTTGATTTTCCTTTTCTTCGAAACGCTAAGACAAGGTAAAAACGGAAACTGGCACTGGGCTCTGGGTTAATAGGTTAGTCCCAAAAATGATATAAAAGTGTATAATAAAGCCCATAAACATTCAAAACAGTAGATAATATAGCATGGAGCAATCAAAAATTATAGATACGTTGGAGATGTATCAATGTAATAAAAAAATTCATATAAAGTGCATTGAATCCTATGAGAAGTTTGATTCCTTATGATTGTTTTGAGATATAAAGATGGTGATATTAGAGTCATGCTAGTGAGTAATTGTGAGTTTGAGAAATACTTGTGTTAAGGTTTGTGAGTCCCGTAGCATGCACGTATGGTGAACCATTATGTAACGAAGTTGGAGCATGAGATATTGTTTGATTGTCTTCCTTATGAGTGGCGGTCGGGGACGAGCGATGGTCTTTTCCTACCAATCTATCCCCCTAGGAGCATGCATGTAGTACTTTGTTTTGATGACTTATAGATTTTTGCAATAAGTATGTGAGTTCTTTATGACTAATGTTGAGTCCATGGATTGTATGCACTCTCACCCTTCCACCATTGCTAGCCTCTCTAGTACCGCACAACTTTCGCCGGTACCATACACCCACCATATACCTTCCTCAAAACAGCCACCATACCTATTATGACATTTCCATAGCCAATCTGGGATATGTTGGCATGTAACTTTCCACCGTTCCGTTTTATTATGACATGTTACATCATTGTCATATTGCTTTGCATGATCATGTAGTTGACATTGTATTTGTGGCAAAGCCACCGCTCATAATTCTCTCATACATGTCGCTCTTGAGTCATTGCACAACCCGGTACACCACCAGAGGCATTCATATAGTCATATTTTGTTCTAAGTATCGAGTTGTATTTCTTGAGTTGTAAGCAAATAAAAGTGTGATGACCTTCATTATTAGAGCATTGCCCCATGTGAGAAAAAAAAGGAAGGCTAAAGAAGCAATAAAAAGAGAAAAAGAGAGAAGGGGCAATGTTACTATCCTTTTTCCACACTTGTGCTTCAAAGTAGCGCCATGATCTTCATGATAGAGAGTCTCCTATGTCGTCACTTTCATATACTAGTGGGAATTTTTCATTATAGAAATTGGCTTGTATATTCCAATGATGGGCTTCCTCAAATTGCCCTAGGTCTTCATGAGCACGCAAGTTGGATGCACACCCACTTAGTTTTCTTTTTGAGCTTTCATAAACTTATAGCTCTAGTGCATCCGTTGCATGGCAATCCCTACTCACTCACATTGATATCTATTGATGGGAATCTCCATAGCCCGTTGATACGCCTAGTTGATGTGAGACTATCTCCTTCTTTTTTGTCTCCTCCACAACCACCATATTCTATTCCACCTATAGTGCTATGTCCATGGCTCACGCTCATGTATTGCGTGGAAGTTGAAAAAGTTTGAGAATAAAAGTATGAAACAATTCCTTGGCTTGTCATCGGGGTTGTGCATGATTTGAATATTTTGTGTGATGAAGATGGAGCATAGCCAGACTATATGATTTTGTAGGGATAAGCTTTCTTTGGCCATGTTATTTTGAGAAGACATAATTGCCTTGTTAGTATGCTTGAAGTATTATTGTTTTTATGTCAATATTAAACTTTTGTTTTGAATCTTATGGATCTGAACATTCATGTCACAATAAAGAAAATTACATGGATAAATATGTTAGGTAGCATTCCACATCAAAAATTCTGTTTTTATCATTTACCTACTCAAGGACGAGCAGGAATTAAAGTTGGGGATGCTTGATACGTCTCCAATGTATCTATAATTTTTGATCGTTCCATGCTTTTATATTATCTATTTTAGATGTTTTATATGCATTAATATGCTATTCTATATTGTTTCTGGGACTAACCTATTAACCTAGAGCCCAGTGCCAGTTTTTGTTTTTTCCTTGTTTTTGAGTTTCGCAGAAAAGGAATACCAAACAGAGTCCGAATGGAATAAAACCTTCGCGATGATTTTTCTTGGACCAGAAGACACCCAGGAGACATGGAGTGCAAGTCAGAAGAGCCACCAGGCGGCCACAAGGGTGGAAGGCCCCTTGGTGACCCCCTGACCTAGATCTTCCTCCTATATATTCACATATATTCCCAAACTACCAGAAGCATCCACGAAAACACTTTTCCACTGCCGCAACCTTCTGTTCCCGTGAGATCCCATCTTGGGGCCTTTTCGGGCATCCTGCCAGAGGGGGTTCGATCACGTAGGCCATCTACATCAACTATATTGCCCTGCAGATGAAGCATGAGTAGTTTACCTCAAACCTAAGGGTCCATAGCTAGTAGCTAGATGGGTTCTTCTCTCTCTTTGATTATCAATACCATGTTCTCCTCGATGATCTTGGAGATGTATCCGATGTAATCTTCTTTTGCGGTGTGTTTGTCGAGATTCGATGAAGTGTGGATTTATGATTGATAACACACAAGTATAGGGGATCGCAACAGTTTTCGAGGGTAGAGCATTCAACCCAAATTTATAGATTCAACACAAGGGGAGCCAAAGAATATTTGAAGGTATTAGCAGCTGAGTTGTCAATTCAACCACACCTGGAGATAAATTATCTGCAGCAACGTGATCAGTAGCAAAGTAATATGATAGTTTTGACAATAGTGATAGCAGTAATAGTAACGGTAACAGTGATAGCAATAGTTTTCTAGCAAGTGCAACAGTAACGATAACAGTGGTAACTTAGCAAGAGCAATATAAGATAAATTTGTAGGCATTGGATCGGTAATTTTTTGGATGATATTCATCATGTGACGGTCATAACCAAGGGCGATATGGCACTAGCTCCAGTTCATAAATATAATGTAGGCATGCATTCCATAAATAGTCATACGTGCTTATGGAAAGAACTTGCATGACATCTTTTGTCCTACCCTCATGTGGCAGCGGGGTCCAATTGGAAACTAAGGGATATTAAGGCCTCCTTTTAATAGAGAACCGGAACAAAGCATTAACACACGGTGAATACATGAACTCCTCAAACTACGGTCATCACCGGGAGTGGTCCCGACTATTGTCACTCCGGGGTTGCCGGATCATAACACGTAGTAGGTGACTATAACTTGCAAGATCGGATCTAGAACATGGATATAATGGTGATAACATAAACGGTTAAGATCTGAAATCATGGCACCCAGGCCCGAAGTGACAAGCATTAAGCATGGCAAAGTCATAGCAACATCAATCTCAGAACATAGTGGATACTAGGGATCAAGCCCCAGCAAAACTAACTAGATTACATGATGAATCTCATCCAACTCGTCACCGACTAGCGAGCCTACAAAGGAATTACTCACTCCCGGTGGGGAGCATCATGGAATTGGCCATGGAGAAGGGTTGGTGATGACGAAGAATGGAGATCCCCCTCTCCGGAGCCCCAAACAGATCCATATCTGGCCTCTCGATGAAGAACGGGAGGTGGTGGCGGCTCCGTCTCGTGGATCGCGATAATTCTTTCTCCCTGATTTTTTCTGGAAAATAGGATTTTATAGCATCGGTTTCAGGGTTTGCGGGGCCACTAGGTGGGGACAACCCACGTGGGCGCGCTTGGGGGGGGGCGCCCTGGTGGGTTGTGCCCACCCAGGTGCCCCCCTTAGGTGACTCTTGGCTCCAAAAATTCTCTGTTATTGTATAAAAAATCCTCACAAAGTTTTGTTCCATTCCGAGAACTTTTATTTCTGCACGAAAACAGCACCATGGTAGTTCTGCTGAAAACAGCATCAGACTGGGGTTAGTTTCATCCAAATCAAGCAAATTAGAGTCCAAAACAAGAGGAAAAGCGTTAGGAAAAGTAGATACATTGGAGACGTATCAACTCCCCAAGCTTAAACCTTTGCTTGTCCTCAAGAAATTCAGTTGATAAACTGAAAGTGAAAAAGAAAAACTTTTTTGAACTCTTTTGCTCTTGTTTGCATAAATAAGCTTAAACAGCACCCAGGTTTTTAGCCAACATTATAACTAACCATGTCAATAATGACTCTTAAAGATTATATTAACTCATATCAATAACATAATCAGCTAGCGAGCAATAATAAGATATCTCAAACGGCAACATGTTGTCAAAACAACCATGATATAATATGACAATAGTGGTATCTCGCTAGCCCTTTCTGAGACCGCAAAACATAAATGCAGAGCACCTCCAAAGTTCAAGCAACGACTAAACATTGTAATTCATGGTAGAAAAAGATCCAATCATGATGCACCCAACATTAGCTACACACAATGCATAAGCATGACAGCAGTGCTCTCAGGTTCTGCGCTTATTTTAGAAGGTGATGGCACGATATAAAAGTAAATAGATAGTCTCTTCACAGAGGGAAGCAGTGATTTGTAGAGGTGACAGAGCTCAAGTTTTTAAAACAGAGGTAAATGATATTTTGAGGCGTGCACCCTTCTTGTTTACTTCACGACCATCAGTTATCAATATCTTCCATGCTAAGCACGCTAGTGGTGGTTCCCAAGCGATAAAGTAAAGGTTTTCACTCTAGTGGGAGTTTTTGTTTGATTATTTGTAAGCTTTTTATGTTTGCAGTTTGGGGCTGGGCATCCCTATTACCGCGCTTTTCTCGTGCGATGGCAAGTGAATAAACACTCGACCTGAGAACAACCCGCTTAGCATGGAAGATACCGACCACCTCCTGTTGTTCCATATGAATGATCGAGGCACACAAAAGGATATTTATTTGAAGTTTTCAGAGGTGGCACATGCAAATTTACTTAGGACGGCAGGGTAATACTACATATGGGTAGGTATGATGGAATCATCTAGAATAACTTGGTGAGGGAGTCCTAGATTAGGGGGTCCTCAAAGTGCCGGACTATATACTTTGGCCAGACTGTTGGACTATGAAGATACGAGATTGCAGACTTTGTCCCGTGTCCGTGTGGGACTCTCCTTTGTGTGGAAGGCAAGCTTGGCAATTCGGATATGTAGATCCCCTCCCTTGTAACCGACTCTGTGTAACCCTAGCCCCCTTCGGTGTCTATATAAACCGGAGGGTTTAGTCCATAGGACAACAACAATCATAATCATAGGCTAGCTTCTAGGGTTTAGCCTCTACGATCTCGTGGTAGATCAACTCTTGTAATACTCATATCATCATGATCAATCAAGCAGGAAGTAGGGCATTACCTCCATCGAGAGGGCCCGAACCTGGGTAAACATTGTGTCCCCCGCCTCCTGTTACCATCCGCCTTAGATGCATAGTTCGGGACCCCCTACCTAAGATCCGCCGGTTTTGACACCGACATTGGTGCTTTCATTGATAGTTCCACTGTGTCATCACCATAAGGTTTGATGGCTCCTTCGATATCGGCAACGATGCGATCCAGGGTGAGGTTTTCCTCCCTGGACAGATCTTCGTATTCGGCGGCTTCGTACTGCGGGCCAACTCGCTTGGCCATCTGGAGCAGATCGAGAGCTACTCCCCTGTCCATCAGGTTAGGTTTGGAAGCTCGAACTATACTACTGACATCCGCGGAGACTTGATCTTCGAGGGATTCAAGCCCATGTCAGGTGCGCCGCACAGTCACGCCGAGCATGACTTAGCTCTGCCGCCGGACGGTGTTCAGGAGATGACACCTGTGGCTACTCCGGCCCTCGATCTGGAGCAGATCGCGCCGTCCGAGGACGGCTGGATGGACCCCACCACAGAGGTCGCACACTCAGCGATGATAGAGTCGAATACTGACTTCACCTCCTATGAGACCTGTGTTGCCGGACCCTTGGATTCATCCCGGCCACAGGCTCCGAACAGCCTGCGTCCATGCCTATCGAATCTGATTGGGCACCGATCATGGAGTTTACCTCCGCGGATATCTTTCAGCACTCGCCCTTGGGCGACGTGCTAAATTCATTGAGGTCTCTCCTTGTTAGGATACCCTTGGCCGAACTATGTCCGGCTTGAGTGGGAAGCGGACGACGAAGAAATTCATTCCGCACCCACCACCCACTTAATAGCCACTGTCGACGACTTAACCGACATGCTTGATTTTGGCTCCAAAGACATTGACGGTATGGACGACGATGCAGGAGAAGAACAGGAATCACCACCCATAGGGCGCTGGACGGCCACCTTATCATATGATATATACATGGTGGACACCCACAAAGAAAGCGATGGCAATAAGGCAACAGAGGATAATCCCCTTGAGAAGCAATCTAAGCACTGGCGTCATTGGCGCCGCTCTAAGCCCCGCCATAGGAAAAGCAGCGATACCGGCACAAGAAACAATAACGCTGCGGATAGTGCCGAAGACGAAGACAATCCCCTCCAGCCAGGCTTCGAGCGGGAGGATGGGCAAGCTAGCCCTAAGGAACAGGCGGTAGACGGAGAATCAGAGGATGACAATTACATGCCCCTCTCCGATGACGAGGTGAGCCTCGGCGAGGAAGAATTTATCGCGCGCGAGGATCCCGTCGAGCAGGAGCGCTTCAAGCGCCGGCTTATAGCCACAGCAGAAAGCCTGAAGAAAAAGCAACAGCAGCTTCAAGCTGATCAAGATCTGCTAGCGGATAGATGGACTGAGGTGCTGGCAGCCGAGGAATACGAACACGAGCGCCCAACCAAAAGTTACCCAAAGTGCATGTTGCTACCCTGACTCGAGGAGGAAGCATTAAAGCCTACACTACCAGCGTATGATGCGTCTGACCGGCCACCTCGTGGCCGAGACAAAGCGGCATATCAGCCCGAAGTCCAGCCCGCACCCCGTCGCCAGTCAAACAAAAATACCAAGGCCCGGGGTAACATGCAGGACCTGCGAGAAGTATTGCAAAACAAATCAGGACATGAAAGATCGGTGTACGGATCACGAGGCGCGCCCCAACGCATGACGACAACCGTCACGCCGGATATACTAAAAGCAAATCCGGCCGGGCCGAACACAGCAGATAAGACTCGTATGAACTGCGTCGTGATATAGCCAGGCACAGAGGCGCCGCACACCCCCTATGCTTCACTGATGAAGTAATGGATCATGAATTCCCAGAAGGGTTTAAACCCGTGAACATTGAATCATATGACGGCACTACAGACCCCGCGGTATGGATAGGGGATTTCTTCCTCCACATTCACATGGCCCACGGGGATGATCTACACACCATCAAGTATCTCCCACTAAAACTCAAGGGGCCGGCTCGACATTGGCTGAATAGCTTGTTGGCAAACTCCATCGGAAGCTGGGAGAACCTGGCAGACGCATTCCTGGACAACTTCCAAGGCACTTATGTGCGGCCACCAGATGCTGACGATTTAAGTCACATAACACAGCAGCCCGGAGAGTCAGCCAGGAAATTCTGGACTCGGTTCCTAATGAAAAAGAACCAAATTGTCGACTGTCCGGATGCCGAAGCCCTAGCGGCCTTTAAACATAACATCCATGACGAGTGGCTCGCCCGACATCTCGACCAAGAGAAGCCAAAATCCATGGCAGCCCTCATGACACTCATGACCCGCTTTTGCGCGAGCGAAGATAGTGGTTGGCCCGTAGCAACAACACAGCAAACAACCCTGGCACATCAGAAGCCAGAGATAGCAACGGCAAACCCCGACGCAACAAACACAAGCACCGCAAAAATGGTGGAAACACCGAAGATACGACAGTCAATGCCGGATTTAGGGGC
Source organism: Triticum aestivum (assembly GCF_018294505.1). Lineage (NCBI taxonomy): Eukaryota > Viridiplantae > Streptophyta > Magnoliopsida > Poales > Poaceae > Triticum > Triticum aestivum. Next base: position 193,361,231 of record NC_057809.1, on the reverse strand, counting down.
TCTAAGTCCAGTCAGCGGAATGGGCCACTCAAAATGACAATTCGGGTCCGTCCAGTCTGGACCGCATACTCTATCGCCCATGCCAAATTCATGGCACCCCAGGAACACCAGCCAATGATACCAATAGAGAATGCTGGGTCTTCAAACAAGCCGGCTGGTCAGGTGCCAAAAACAAAGATAAGGGGTCTCAAAGCGACGATGGCGACGAGGAGCCTAGATCACCGAATATAGGAGGGCAAAAGAAACTTCCCTCGCAAATCCAAACGGTGAACGTGGTAAACGACACCTACACTCCCAAGCCAGACCGGACGCACACCCTTAGGGATGTCGACTTAACGGAACCAGTCGTCTCACAATATAAACTAGGGACGATCACCTTCAACCGCACAGATCGTCCGATTAACACCAATCAGGGCAATCCAGCCGCACTAGTCCTCGACCCAATAATTGACGGGTTCCACCTCACACGAGTCCTTATGGACGGAGGAGCAGTCTAAACCTGCTTTACCAGGACACAGTGCGCAAGATGGGCATCGATCATTCGGTGATCAACCCCACTAAAACCACCTTCAGAGGTATTATACCAGGTATGGAGGCCAGCTGTACAGGCTCCATCGCCCTTGAGGTAGTCTTCGGATCACCAGACAATTACAGTGTCGAAGAGTTAATCTTCGACATCGTCCCCTTTCGCAGTGATTATCAGGCACTGCTCGGACGAACCGCGTTCGCTTGATTCAACGCGGTACCACATTATGCCTACCATAAGCTCAAGATGCCCGGTCCGCGCGGCATCATCATGGTTAATGGCAAGGCCGAACTTCCCCTCGGCACCAAGGAGTATACCATTGCTTTAACAGCATGAGCTACAAGTGGCACCTTCCAACCGAACCTTGAGTCGACGGCCCGATTCCCGTACACCACCAAATGACTTCGAACTACTTCGCGACAGGATAGCCCGGCTCATCCAGAGCTCAATTAAACACTCCAGCGAAGGCCAGGACAAGCCACATACCGCAGCTCAACCGCTCTGCGGCACACAAGCATTTCTTACATTTTGTTTGCAGGTTCAACTTTGCGCAGATCAAGACTAGCGATATGGAAGCAGCTTGAACGCACAAGGGAATCCTTAGATATCCCCCGCGATGACCATCCGACTATACTCCGGATCCGCACACAGCTTCTTCCCCCTGGTCTCAGCAGGTTCCATAGTCATATTTCTTTTTTATCACATTACCTGTACTCACACGCGTCGACGTACTATTCAAATACAACATGTGGATTTATACAACGCTTATCTACTGTTATTTCCTGTTGAAATTCTTTTGTCAAGTGGCATCTGTACACCGCGATATGCCTTAAATATGCCAGGGGCTTCGTTTTACCCATAATACGGCAATAAAGTCCGAACACCTTCATGGAAGTTCGGCACCCCGAACTTATAGCATTATATGCATCAGCTCCGAATCATGTCTTTGGTCAAATGTTGGGTTTTCCCGCCTCCCATGTTTTGCTGCCTTACGTTTCGCTATATCGGTTAAGGCGGCACAGGGAGAACTACTGCGATTGTGTCCGGTTCTTCCGGACGAGAACCTAAGTAGAGAAAGCCAAAAACTGACTGTCATGATATGGAGAGAGCTGGTCAGCTGTTCGAGAGGTTGTAAAATCTTTAAGGATTCCTCCCGCATAATGCCATGACCAATGCAGCGTGCGATGGATCGGCTTTTCCTCCGATCAGGTGCTTATATAGCCCCTCGTGCGGTCTTCCGAACACCAGGGGCTGCGCCTACCTTCCTTTTCTAAAGATCCTATGGCTAAGTGAGAGTGATAAAGCCCTATAGTCTAATTGCCTGGTTCGTTGTGCTGAACACCTCCTTTGAAGGACCCAAAATTGGGATAAAGAGTGATCAGGTTTATCCCGAACACCCCCGTACTTCCTACGTGGGGGCAGAAGCCGACGACTGGCCAACTCTCAGGATTAATATATAAAACGGCCGCGCGGGAGGATAAACTTTTATATAACAGGCAATAAATAATAGAAATGACCTTGTTCAACATTACAAAGGATAACATGATTTTATTCATGGAAATATAATGTCCCTGGTGCATTGCTCCGCCGCAAGGCAGGATCCTTTTAGGACACTTTAATAATATAATTCGGGCTTGCAGTGCTCCTTCCCCTCTGGCGGTCCCTCGGTCATCAGCTTTTCAGCATCCATCTTCCCCCAGTGCACCTTTGCACGGGCGAAGGCCATTCGCGCACCCTCTATACAGACTAACCGCTTGATGACGTCAAGTCAAGGGCAAGCACTCACAAGTCGCTTCATGAGCCCGAAGTAGCTGCCTGGAATCAGCTCGGCGGGCCATAGCCGGATAATCAAATCTTTCATGGCTAGCTCAGCTGCCCTATGCAATTCGATCAGCTGTTTCAGTTGGTCGGCAAAAGGCACTGAATAATTCGGTGTGAGCTACTGCGACCAGAAGAGCTTATCCGTAGTGTTCCCTTCTTCAGCTCAGTAGAATTGGGCGGCATCCGATATGCTGCGGGGCAGTTCCGCAAATACCCCTGGAGAAATCTGAACTAAAGGTTAGAAACATGATTTTCTCCTCAAATACTTTCTTTACATGGAAAAAAGCCTTACCTGCCGCGATCGTCCTCGCCTCTTGGATCTCCTGCTGGGCGCCTTGGGTTTCCCCCTGGGCATCGCGCGCGGCCTGATGAGCCCTGGCGAGTTCGGATTCTTTCTCCGTTAAATTCTGCTCCAAGGTCTCGCATTTCTTCACGGACTCTTGAAGCTCCTGCTCAACTTCACTAACCCTGGCCTCGTGCTTCTCACGAAGAGCCTGCTCTACGGCTGCCTTTTCCTCAGCCTCGGCAACAGCCTTCCTCAGAGCCTCAACTTCGGTCATCGCCCCTGGCGCAAATAAAGAAACATATTTTATCATACTAGAAATTTGCTAGCACTGAACGCGAACAAGGCTTGCGCATACCTTGCTTATCCTCCAACTACCTTTTCAATTGGCCAAGTTCTTCCTTGGCCCGCTCCAGACTTTGATTCAGTCCGAAGACCTCTGCGGTATGAGAGGTAGCAGCCGCTGCAGATGCTTGCTTATAAAAGAAGAGAGATAGATGTCATCAAGTGAGTCTTCTTGCGAACATAAAATTGATCCTCTGTCCGGTCCTTTCTTGCACCGAACAGTGTATCAGGGGCTACTATCTATACTATGACACTCTTCGAAACCTCATAAAACATACCTCAAAGCCTTTTATAAGACTGATACAGGCTTCATTCAGTCCACTCTCAGCAGACTGAATCTCCTTAATCACTGCACCCATCAGGGCACGGTGCTCATCGACAATGGAGGCGCTCTTCAGCGCCGCCAACAAAACATCCGGCACCTCTGGTTGGACAGATATTGCCGGCGGAACAGGCACACCCCCTCTAGCCGAGGGAGGCCGCCTGCTTGATTCTAGAGCCGTATTAGTCTCCAGAATTGCGTCCGGCTAGGAGCTGAATTCAAGATGGCTCCTGCCATCGAGCCCCATGGGAATCTTTTCCCCCATGTATCCGGCCCCCGAAGTTTGACCTCTAGGCGCCGTTTTCACGTTCTCTCCCCCCCCTCCTTGGCCGGGGTCCTTCTGGGATGAAGCCTCGGTGTTATTAACATATTTGGGGGAAGGGGCCTTCGGGGGCGTCCCGCTCTCCATAGCATCCGAGCCCAGCAAATCCTCGGATGAGGATCGTTCGGTGCGGGACCTTGCTGGACTACAAAAAATATAGCTCAGGTTAAAATATTATGCCATGATGAGTCTGGATGCATAAATGTGTTCGGATTTTATACTCACGAGTTCACCAGGGGCTGGGCCTTGGGATCCCACACCGGGCTGCTGTTGGCGGCAGTAGTGTACTCTTTCAGAAGACGAGCTTTTCCCCTTTTAGGCCACTCGGCCTCCAAGTGTATGGAAGCTGCCCTTTTCTTTCTTTCCCCCACTGGGGATTCGTCTTCCTCCTCTTCCTTGTCCTCTTCGGAGGTAGAACGGACGTTGGAGCCTTCGGATATTGTGTCCGAAGTGCCGCGGTGTTGGGGATATTACTACTGGGCATAAACCGGCCTATCTGGGCCGGGTTAACTTCATCAGTAGTTAATTATGTTAAAGCCCAAGAAGGCATATGAGAGCTCAAGGCCCATAGTCGATTCAAGGCCTGTAGCCGTAAACCGGCGTTGGTATTTAACTTGTATTATAAGTTAGGAATGAGTAGAGACCAAACCGGACACATCTATGAGCCGGTATTGGGACTCTGTGAACCGACGGGCGTCACCCGTGTATATAAGGGGATGACCCGGCGGCGGTTCAAGGACAACAGACAACAACTCGAGACTTAGGCGAAGCTTGTTTGCTCCCTAGTCATCGAAACCCCATCAATTCCATCACAACTAGACGTAGGCTTTTACCTTCATCGAAGGGGCCGAACTAGTATAAACTCTCTTGCATCCCTGTGTCCGCTTTAACCCCTTCAAGCTAACCCATCGCGATGGCTCCACAACTAAGTCCTTTCTCTAGGACATCTGCCGTGACAAAACCACGACAGTTGGCGCCCACCGTGGGGCTATCGCACGATGGTTTCAAGTTCTTGGAGGGCCGCTTTGAAGGACTTGAGGGCTACGTTGTGGGCCGGATGACTAAGAGTCGTCGCGGCAAGCTCTACATCGATGATGCATGCTGGGGCCCCGAGGCCGGCTCAGTTGAGTACGGGTACCGGGTCCCCTTTGGTGGCATACACGTTTTCATCGATAGGATCGGTGAACCGGGCCCTGAGCCGGACATCTGCACTCGTTGAAACGGCTCAGCGTGCACGATCCGCCCGGGTTAAACCGGCCGTGAAGCGTGCCTTCGTGGGAGTCATCCATGGAAGAAGTTGTGAGGATGGATCAGAATCCCGCGGCGAGACCGTTGTTTATTCCGGCGACGAGTCATCAATCGGAGAAACCGAATCTCTATATTAGCTACAAGATGGCCGGATTGGGGGCTGTTCCGATGGCGACAGTATTCCGGACCCCTCTGATCAACCCAACCGAGTTGGAATATTCATGGCCGGCACACAAGCAGCGCTTCATTCTTCGACCGCTGCGCCAATAACCTCCGGTTCAGTAGCGGCGACAGCTACCGGGGCAGGAAGCTCTGCACGCCCGCTGGCTCAAGTTCTATCAGATCTATTTGATGCATTGGCTGCGCTTATGGCAGAAGCTAATCCGGCAGATCAGGAAGTCCACAACGCGGAGATTGCAAAGGTGAAGGAACAGATCACCCAGGCCAAGGCGGACCTCGCAGCTGAGAATGCTAGGATGACCACAGAGCGGGCCGCGTTAGACGCACAAGCCTATAGGCTCATGTTGGACCAGAACGCGTCACATGAAGTCATGAAGAAGAAGTACCGATCCCGTTTGCCTTCGGTTTTCGAGGCCAGAGACCTTTTCAACACCCCAGGAGCAGGAACCAGTAATCCGCTGGAGGGAAACCAGCCGGAAGCTCTGGGGACCGGTGCGCCGGTTCAGCCCCGTCTGATGAATCCGCCTCGTCAAAACACTGTCATACCTCAGGCTGTTTCAACACCACCGGGTCACTACTCCAACCCAATGGACAATCTCATTGCCGCTGCTGCACGGCTGGAGGCCATTCCAATTGAAGGTGACTCGCCGCAGGAGGTAGAGACACGACGGGTCAAGGAGCTTCTTAGGACAGCTTTGGTCCAACAGGAAGCATACTCGTACAGCCGCGACCGGATCCACTCGACCCCTCGTCCAAGCCGGAGCTATAGCAGGCGTATGGATGAACCAGCAGTGTCAAGTAATGAACGATGTGGAGCACCCCGCGGCAACAACCCGGCGGGTGGTGCTGATAACGCTCAGGAAGTGGTGGACCGGGCCCGAGCGCACAGGGATGCCGAGTTAGCCGCACAGTATCAGGCTCGGCAGCTTACGCAGGTTCGTCCAACTATTTCAGTCGAACCCGGTGTTACCTCTAGCTCTTTGGGGGTGCCTTGCCTTGTCCCCGCTTTACGCAATGTGCGCCTGCCCAAGGATTTCAAGGGCCCGCGCAAGGTACCAAATTACACGACGGATCAACCCCCAGAGACTTGGGTGGAGAGCTATGAGATGGCCATGGAGATGCTTGATGTGGATGATGCGGCATGTGCGAAGTACTTCACCATGATGCTTGAAGGAATGGCCCGCACTTGGTTAAAAAGCTTACCGGCCAATTCTATCAGTTCATGAGCCCAATTACGAGCCCGGTTTATCAGTAATTTCAAGGATACATGTAAGCAGCCCATGTCGATAGTAGACTTAGCTGCCTGTGTCCAGGAGGAAGGAGAATCGACGACTCATTGGGTGCGCCGGGTCTCACAAGTGTTGCATTCATCAAACCGCATCAACGCTGACACCGCAGTCTTAACCCGAGAAGGCAACTGTTGGTTTGGGCCCCTAAAGCTGAAGTTGGGACGGATGAAGCGCCATTGCACTAACATGGGGACCCTCATGGCTGCTTTGGTAAAGTATGATGATTCTGATAGTACCAAGGATCCCGAATCTGATGATGACAAGGCAGGGAAGGGAAAGAAGAACAGCAACTCCAAAGGTCAGCAACATCACTTGGCAGGCAATGGTGGTGGAGGCAAGCGTAAAGCGGATGGTAACATGGACTTTGTGGCTAATACCAACGCGTAGGACAAGGGCCAGCGACGCAGGGGTAAACCGCCAAATCGCAGTGGGGCACCCAACCCTAACCCGGACTGCCTAAATTATCTACTGAGCCAGCCCTGTCCAAGACATGGGACGAAGGAGGTGCCAGCAAACCACCTTTGGAAGGATTGCTTCATTATGCAGGAGTTCAAGAATTCTAATGCTTTCCGGTACGATCACGGCTCCGGCGGTGGCTCGGGATCCGGGCCGGGTTACGGTGGAGGAAATTCCGGTTCAGGATTTAATGGTAATCCGGGCGGACATAATAATCAAAATAATCAGAACAACCAGGGTGGTTACAACTAGCAGCAGCAACAGTCAGGTTACCAGAGCAACCCAAAGCAGTTGAATAGTGGGCAGTACCATGTCTTCACCACTAGCTTGGACAAGCGAGACCGGAAGGTTCAGAGGCGGGCAGTCAACTCTGTTGAACCGGTCGTGCCCCGTTATCTACGCTGGTCTGAACAGCCAATCATATGGAGCAGAGAGGATCACCCTCCCCAGGTTGATAATCCGGGTCAGTTGGCTCTGGTGGTGGCGCCTCAGGTGGGAGGTTACAAGTTCACCAAAGTGCTCATGGATGGAGGGAGCAGCATTAATATCTTGTACTATGAGACCTTCCGTCGTATGGGACTAACAGACAAAGATCTCTAACCGTCCAATACGGTGTTCCACGGTGTGGTACCTGGCAAGTCAGCATATCCTGTTGGTAAGATAGCTCTGGAAGTGGCCTTTGGAGATGATCATGATTCCAGGTCGGAAACATTGACGTTTGAAGTGGTGAAAATCCAAAGTCCATATCACGCCCTGTTTGGGCGACCGGCCTACGCCAAGTTTATGGCACGGCCCTATTATGTGTATTTGCAGCTCAAAATGCTAGGTCACAAGGGGACAATAACGGTTCACGGAAGCCGTAAAATCGCTTTGGAGTGCGAGGAAGGAGATGCGGCCTACGCAGAGTCAGTTTGTGCCATCGAGGAGCTGAAGTATTATAAGGACAATGTTGATCCAGCGGACATGACTCCATTAAAGAAGCCAACTACGGAGCATGATCCGGCCCTGAAGTTCAAATCGGCAGCAGAAACTAAGCTTGTTGACTTCGTACCTGGCGATTCGTCCAAGCAGTTCAGCATCAGTGCCAACTTGGGTCCGAAATAGGAAAGCAGGCTCATCGAGTTCATCTGTGAGAATCGGGACATTTTTGCATGGAAGCCCTCTGACATGCCAGGTGTACCGAGGCAACTCGCTGAGCACACCCTTAATGTGGATCCTAAATACAAACCGGTGAAACAATTCCTCCGTCGGTTTAACGAAGAAAGACGCAAGGCGATTGGAGAAGAGGTAGCCAGGCTCTTAGCAGCTAGCTTTATTGTTGAAGTTTTTCACCCTGAGTGGCTTGTCAATCCGGTGCTGGTCCTTAAGAAAAACGGCACCTGGCGCATGTGTGTGGATTACACAAATCTTAATAAGGCTTGTCCAGCAGATCCTTTTGCCCTCCCCCGTATGGATCAAATTATTGATGCTACGGCGGGTTGTGAGCGTTTAAGTTTTTTGGATGCATATTCTGGTTATCATCAGATCAAAATGGCAGTTAAGGACCAGGAAAAGACGGCATTCATAACTCCCTTTGGAGCCTTCTGCTATGTGTCTATGCCCTTTGGGCTCAAGAGTGCCCAGGCAACTTATCAACGGTGTGTACAAAATTGTCTTCACAAGCAGATTGGCCGTAGTGTACATGCTTACGTGGATGATATTGTGGTTAAGTCCAGGGAGAAGGAAACTCTGGTTGACGATTTGAAGGAAACCTTTGATAACCTGAGGACGTACAAGATGATGCTTAATCCGTCCAAGTGTGTTTTTGGTGTACCGGTAGGCAAGTTATTGGGTTTTCTGGTATCCAACAGGGGAATTGAGGCTAATCCGGAGAAGATCATAGCCATCACCTCCCTGGCTAAACCGAAGTGTATCAATGATGTTCAACACCTGGCAGGCCGGATTGCCGCGTTAAGCCGGTTTATCAGCCGCCTTGGTGAGAAGGCAATCCCTTTGTATTAGATGTTGAAGAAGACGGATCAGTTCGTCTGGAGTTCCGCTGCTCATGAAGCATTTGAGGACTTAAAGCGGCAATTGGCCAATCCGCCTGTGCTCGCCGCTCCCATTGACAAGGAGCCGTTACTGCTATATGTTGCTGCCAATGCTCGTGCGGTCAGCATGGCTATTGTGGTGGAGCGAAAGGAGGCAGGTAAGGAGCATCCGGTTCAACGTCTGGTCTATTATATCAGCGAGGTACTCATTGAGTCCAAGCAAAGGTATCCGCATTGGCAGAAGCTGGTGTATGGAGTTTTTATGGCAAGCCGGAAGCTTAAGCAATACTTCCAAGGGCACCCAATTACGATGGTCAGTTCTGCTCCTTTGGGGGATATCATCCAGAACCGGGAAGCGACTGGCCGGATTGCCAAGTGGGCTATAGAGCTTGGGCCGCACGGATTGAAGTATGTGCCTCGGACAGCGGTTAAGTCTCAAGCACTTGTTGATTTCATCAATGATTGGACGGAACTGCAAGCACCTGAAGAAAAGCCGGATCACACATATTGGACCATCCATTTTGACGGATCCAGGCAATTGGAAGGCTCGGGGGCTAGAGTCGTATTAACTTCCCCACGAGGTGATAAGTTTTGTTACGTTCTCTGCTTAATGTTCCCTTGTACTAACAATGCAGCTGAGTATGAAGCCTTGCTCCATGGTCTCCGGATGGCTAAGGAGATGAATCTAAGTCGAGTTAAGTGCTTCGGTGACTCGGACCTCGTGGCTCAACAAGTATCTGGCACTTGGGACTCCAAGGACCCACTCATGGCAGCATATCGTCGTGAGGTGGATATTGTTGCAGGTCACTTTAAAGGCTATCAGGTGGACCACGTGGACCGACGGAAGAATGAAGCGGCGGACGCTTTAAGCCGGCTGGGCTCTCAGCGCAAACCGGTCCCGCCCAATGTTTTTCTGGATGTGCTGCACAACCCGTCGGTCAAGCTCCCTAGTGAAGTGGATTTGGCTATTCCTGATCCGGAGGCTCAATTGGTGGCATCTCTTCATGTCATTCCGGATTGGACGCTTCCTTACCTGGCGTACATGAATCGGGGCGAGTTACCAGAGGATGAGACTCTGGCCCGATAGATAATCCGGCAGTCCAAGTCCATGACTATTGTCAATGGCGAGTTGCATCATTGTAGTGTATCAGGGGCATTTCAATGCTGTGTGTCTCCTGAAGAAGGCTGTGAAATTTTGCGTGAGATCCATGAAGGAGATTGTGGTCACCATGCCGATTCAAAATCTTTGGTAGCTAAAGCGTTTCGCCATGGCTTCTATTGGTTAACTGCTCATGCTGATGCGGAGGATCTGGTCAGACGATGTGACAGTTGCCAAAAGTTTTCAAGACATGCTCATGTGCCGGCTCAAGAATTGAGAATGATTCCAATTACTTGGCCGTTTGCGACTTGGAGCTGGATATGGTTGGGCCTTTCAAAAGGTCCAAAGATAAGAAGACCCACCTCCTGGTGGCGGTTGACAAGTTTACAAAGTGGGTGGAGGCAGAACCTGTTAGCAAGTGTGATGCGGCCACGGCGGTTCAGTTCATCAAAAAAGTGATTTTCCGGTTTGGCTTTCCACACAGTATCATCACAGATAATGGTACCAATTTTTCCATGGGTGCCATGAAGGAGTTCTGCAAACGGGAGCACATCCGGCTTGACGTTTCATCAGTGGCACACCCACAGTCCAATGGTCAAGCAGAAAGGGCTAATCAAGAGATCTTGAAAGGCATCAAGCCCCGGCTGATGGTTCCTTTGCAGAGAACACCGGGTTGTTGGGTAGAAGAGTTACCATCTGTGTTATGGAGCATCAATACTACACCCAACAGATCAACAGGATACACACCATTCTTCATGGTTTACGGAGTGGAGGCGGTTCTCCCCAGTGATATCCGTCATGACTCACCTCGTGTGGTGGCTTATGTTGAAGCGGACAATGAGACAACACGGCAAGACGCTTTGGACCTGTTGGATGAAGAACGTGACATAGCAGCCGCCCGCTCGGCGATTTACCAACAGGATCTTCATCGTTATCACAGTCGCCGAGTCAGAACCAGAACCTTTCAGGAAGGAGATTTGGTGCTTCGGCTCATCCAAGATCAGACTGATATGCATAAGCTATCCCCACCTTGGGAGGGACCTTTCGTGGTCAGCAGGAATCTGCACAATGGGTCATACTATCTGATCGATATTCGAGAGCATAAAGACTCACATACATCAGAGGAGGAGACCAACAGGCCGTGGAACATAGCTCATCTTCGGCCTTACTATACCTGAGCCATTGGCTCTACTTATGTACATATTACGACGATGTATATATTATGATTAAATATAATAAACCGGAACCTCAGCTAAAGCGGGGTATCTGTTCTTTTACATCATGTGTGATTACACGGAGTTGTTCTAAAGCGGCCTCCGGTTTACCCCTTGAGTTAGCTTTTCAAAATCATCATGTTATATCACTTGGGGGCTTGGTCGTGTCCGAACCAATGCAACACCTCTTGATAGGCGAAAGCCACCAGATCACTTGGGGACTTGGTCACATCTGAACCAGTCATGCCTCTTGATCGGCCTAACGCCACATAATCACTTGGGGGCTTGGTCGAACCCGAACCATTGCCACGCCTCTTGATCGGCATAAATGCCACGGTTTCATTTGGGGACCTGGCTGACTTGAACCATAGCTACACCTATCGGGAGCTTGGTCATGTTCGACCATGGTAACACCATCTGATCGGCTCAAATAAGCCTCTTTTTGCAAACGGTTTTATCATTGCCTTTGCTTCACAATTTTCTTTGATAGATATTTCTTTCTTTTTGTTGCGTTTTTTAAACCGACAAAATTTTAAACCGGTTCACACTGTCAATTGACGGAACACGGTCCATTTTTAATCCGGAGACTATTTGCCCGGTTTGATTTTTTATTAACATCCTATTACGGAGTAACACGGTGTTTTCTTATAACCCGGCATGGTTTACATGGTAAACCGGCATTATATATATACAGGAGCTGCTGTCTCCTCCAACAGTGTGGGTTTATAAACCTCCGCTTCAAGATTGGCTAAGCCAACTTCATGCCCAACGATGGCAGGTATTATGTATCTCAAAGATTTGATCATATGCTTAAATTTCAGATATTTTGATTTTATATATGTAGACATCATACTCCGCCTGACGGTACAACCGTGGTGGCACTTTAAGATTTTTTATGTTGCAGAAAATACTATGGAAAGTTCATCACGCAAAGGAAGCACAAGTTGCAGCGGTTATGCACGAAGGCATATTAAGATCAAGAGTGTCAGCTAGCCTATTACAAGGCAACACGGTGCCCAAAATAAGATCATTGTTTTTTCAAAGGAGAAGCAGTTTAAACCAGCTTTCGGTTCAAGCTTGGTCACCAGCCTGGCCTGATGGTTGTGGGTCATCCCGCGCCGCTTCAACTTCAGTTTCTCTACCCAGCGGCTGGAAATCAACAGTTGTCCAGTCGATTCCCATTAATGCTCAAAAGACCGCTTCATCACGGATCAGCAATGACGGTTCAATATCGGGAGCATAAGTATGCTTACGGATTAGAGGGATAAGATTTTCCGCTTCATGAATTGGTGCAGCTACTCGCTTGTTTTGCTTGTCATATTGGGCTTGATAATGAGACAAGTCTGCTTCTTCAACCAATTGACAAGCCAGCGGATGCACCTCCCGGTTTATTGCTCGCAGATCCGCTTCACTAAACTCTGACCCGTCTTCCTTCAAGCTGGGATAGCCCTGAGCCGCTTCAATATGATCAAAATCCGGCACCCAAGCTTTTGCCCGGATTAAGGCATTGATTGCACCGGTTCAAGCAACAGATTTCTTCAGTTCTTCAACCTGGGCAGGAAGCACCGATAGTTTCTTCAGAGTGTCCTGAATCAAAGTGGGCGCCGGATTGTTGTGGGATGCAATACAGATGATCCGCTGTGCACCAGTGTACAGTTGTCGATCAACGTGTAGGCGGCTTTCAATTTCTTCCGCACATCTGACCCCAAGTGACCAATGTGTGTCCCTGAAATATCACAAAGGGTTAACAAAATCGGCAGCTCTGTAAGACGGCCGAATCAATTCAGAAATCAAACCGGCTTACCAAAGATAGCAGCGGTCATGGCATGCACGTGCCGCTTTATGCTGGTCAGTTCATCCACCACCAGTTTTAGTGCAGCCTCGGTGTCTTCTGCTCGTTTGGTTAAAGCGGATTTTTCAGTAGCCCAATCCGCCCGCTCCTTCTTGAAATCCTTCTTAAGTTGTTCCATGACGCTTAAGGCGCTGGTCAACTCCTCTTTTGCTTTTGAGGTTTCAGTCTGTTGGGACTTCACATTTTCTTGGAGATCAGCGATTTGGGTCTCTTTTGTCTTCAGCTCAGCCTGCATACAGGCAGTTATATGATTCAGCAAGCAGTGCAAGAATTGAAGCACCAACCACGTAACAAGTTATGCACTTGGGGCTTGGGTGCTAATGCCTATTTGATCTTCATATTTCACTTGATTATAAAGTCCCAAGATCAATACAAGTATTCAACTTGGCACTTGGGGGCTAATGGCTATTTGCTCGAATATATTCTGATGCGGCGATCTCAATTACTTAAAGTCCCGGTTTAACTACACTAAGTTGAACTGGCCCTAGGGGGCTACATCAACGACTACCGAAGCATTGGGATTTATATTAGCAAGTCCCGGTTTGAATGCAGATTCTAAACCGGCCCTTGGGGGCTAGGAGAGTTAACAAGATTGAAATATCCAAACAGGAAAAAGTACATGGAAGTTACCTCAAATTTATCTTTCATCATATTAACCAGACCAGCTTCATAGTCACGGCTGGTGTATAGCCGGTTCAGATAGCCGGAATGGAGATCTTGGGCGTTCAAACTAGCATAAGTTGTCAGATCGGCATTCCATTTTCCCTTGCCAATGGCAGCAAATTCTTCCTTGACAGCGTGTCTGGATAAAGCAACGGGATTGCCTGGCTCTCTGCGACCAATGCCAGTAATAACAACCTCATCATTCTTGGCATCGCCGGTTTGCACTGGGGCCGTTGGCTTATCAGTAGGCTTTGATGGATTGGTGGATTTCTCAATCCGGATGGGGTTTGTGGGCTGGTTGACAGAACTTGAGGTATCAATAGGCCTCTCTTCAGCAATAAGATCGTCATCTCGCTGCGGTGGATCATTGGGTATATCTTCAGGAATAGCCGCTTCAAGATCTGGTGTTTTGCCCGGTTCAGGGACGACATCCTCCTCGGCCACTTTATCCAGGCGAGCCTTCTTGCTCGGCCTAGGCTTGGCCCTGAAAGGAATAACAAAGTCAAATACAGCAAATGTTCCAAGGTGATGTACCAGAAATATTATGATAAGTATAGCTTACCCAAGCACCATTTTGAGCGGTGGCAGCTGAGTAGACGATGACTCGCCAGAGGATGAGTGGGAAGTAACCTGATAATCGGAGTCAGATGGATTAAGAGGTTGATGAAAACAGCCCGCTTTAGGACAAGCACTGGCAAGCAAATTAGAGACCTCCGAACGGCGTTTCCAAACCGGACTATTCGGTAAACCGGCGGAGGTAACTACCTGGCCGCTGTGCCGGGTTGTGCGGCGAGCTTCATGCTGTTGGGTCTTCATAAAAAATTTGGGATCCAAGTAAGCAAGAGGATGAGAAAATTTAACTTTCCAGTTTGCCTGATGGATTTTTAGTGAAGGCAAAGGTTCTGAATTGGAAGAGAGAATAATTACCTCTGCAGCATCAGCATGGCTGGCTTTGGCATCATCCTGACAAATATCATCATCAATAAGACACATGAAAAATAAGCCAAGTGAGTCAAGCTCTGCCTCAAGGTCCGGATTATCCACATCATCATCAGGGGACGGATCAGACGATGCAGTAGTTTTCTTCTTGTGAGCAGGCCATTTCACGACTTTAGCCTTTGGCTGGGTTGGTCGCTCCGGTTTGTCTAGTTTTTCTGGCTTCTCCTGGGGAAGTTTCTTGCTCCAAAACGGATCATTACCCTATTTAAACAGACATTGATATTAAACAATGACCAGATATATCAATAACAGGTTCAGTAAAAAGAAAAAAAATCAAATTCTTACAGCTGGTGGTTTGTTGGTGGCACGGAAGGGAAGCAGGCTGGTTCGAGCACAGACGTGTTCCGGTTCATTCAGCATTTTATTCACAGCCTCTGTGATTTCTTTGTCGGTAAGCTGGATGTTAGCATGTCGCAGTGGGTCATCAACACTGCCAGTGTACTCGCACATCAAACCGGAGCACTGGCTAAGGGGCAGTATGCTCCACGATATCCAACAGCGAGCGAGATCAACTCCTGTTAAACCATTGGCCATGAAGGCTATGAGCTTGGACAGTTGAGGAGCGTATTTGCTTCTCTCCTTGGCAGTCAACCTTTGCGGAAAGGGGTGTGTATTGCTAAGCCGCTCTAGACGAAAGCCAGGCAAAGGATTTTCACCAGCAGGGGAGGTGTCTTTGCAATAGAACCATGTTTGATTCCACTCTTTGGGGTGGCTGTGCAGCTTGGCGTGAGGGTATGTGACCTCTTTCCTTTTCTAAATCGCCACACCACCCAATTCCGTATTGGAACCGTCAGAAAACTCAGTACGGCGGTTTAGATGGAAACAGTCTCTGAACAACTCCACTGTGGGCTCCTCTTGAAAGAACACCTCACAGAGCACTTGGAAGTGACACATGTTTGTAACAGAGTTGGGACCAGTGTCTTGTGGGTGGAGTTGAAAATCGGCTAAAACATCCCAGTAAAATTTAGAACCGGGCGGCTTAAAGCCCCGGGCTAAGTGATCTACGAAAACGACGACCTCTCCTTCTTGAGGTGTGGGAGGGAATTCTTTGCCAGGGGCTCTCCACTGGATGGTGTTTTGCTGCCTAAAGCGCCGATCAGGACTAAATTATTCAGTTGAGTCTCTGTGACGCGAGAAGGAACCCAGTTGCACTCATATACTTGCTTGGCCATGATGAAATCTACAAGATAGGTAATTCCGGTTCAAGAATGCATTGATTAAAGTGCACTGGTATGTACAATGTTAAACCGGAGACAGCTCTATCTAAACTGGAGTTTTATGAAGCAACATCATGTGGCGGTTCAACAAGGGGACTAATGGTATATACCGGTTTGGCAATTTTTCTACAAAGTTAAACCGCCGGATCTAAGCATTGAAACAGTTGAGATTGCGGATAGATAAGTGTACAGAAACAGATTTCACAAGATTTCTCTACAGCAACGGATCTGAAGCAAGTTCAGAAAAGAAGGAAAATATTCAAGGTTCAAAAAAGAACAGTACCGAATCAATGGGCAAAGATACAGGTAGATCTATGGTCTTGAGGCATATAAGTAAAGGCGGATGCTAAGAACTACCGCTACACAGAGCAAAGTTTCACAGGTTCATCTAGGATCTATCATATGAGTACGAAGCAGATGATGAACACTGAAGAACTTGGAAACCCTAGAACGGATCTACGGAGGAAAAGGTGAAGAACTCACCGGAGCCGAGGAAGAAACAGAAGGTCGCCGCGATGCTCTGGTACAATCAGGGTGATGCAGCGGCCAAGGTTGGAGCAGAGGTCGTCGACGGCGGCGGAGCTCCGAAGCTGGACATTTTGTACCCGTGGTCCTCGGCCGAGTCCGGCCATGATTTGCCGGACTTGAAAAGCACCTTCCAGATGTCTTTGTGTGAGGAGCCAAAGAGCTCTCGCAGCGTTTGTTGCTTGGACGGATCGAATTCCCATAGATTGCAAGTCCGGTGCTGACAAGGCAGGATTCGACGAACTAACATCACCTGGACTACATTAACAAGTTCGATGTTCTTGTCTTCATATCTTTTACGCGCGTCTGGAGCACAGACAGTTCGTCGGTCAAAGACCAATTCCGTCCCTTCTTGGGCCAGGACGTAAGCCGCAGAGGGGCTTCGGATCGGAACTCTGGAGCAGCGGCCCATTCCGTGCTGCGCGGCTCAGTGATGTAAAACCACTGCTGTTGCCACTCTTTGACGGAATCATTAAAAGTACCTATTGGGCATGTGACGTTGGGCATCTTGCTCACCAAAGTGCCCCCGCACTCGGTGTGCTCGCCGCTCACCACCTTGGGATTCACATTAAAGATCTTCAGCCACATGTCGAAGTGTGGCGAGATGCGGAGAAAAGCCTCGCACATGACGCTGAATGTCGAGTTGTTGAAGAAGGAATTGGGGGATAGATCATGAAAATCGATCCCATAATAATACATGATGCCGTGAATGAACAGGTGGAGGGGAAACCCTAGCCCGTGGACAAAATGAGGGAGGAATACAACCCTCTCTTGGGGTTCCGAAGTAGGAACGATCTGTCCTGCCGTCGGGAGACGGTGGCTGATTTTTTTCCCCAGATACCCAGCCTGCCGAAGCTTTTTGATATGCTTCTCCTGGACGGTAGAGGCCATCCACTTTCCTCTTGCTCCAGATTCGGACATTTTCGGAAGGCCTTTGTGGGCGGAGAAGACGAACGCTCGGGCGCTGGAGCTCGGGCGAAGGGGAATGGATCGGGAAGAAAAAAGTGTGGGTGTGAAAGGGAGTCCTTATCCCATTATAAAGGAAGCAGGGATTTCGCGCCTCCCCACTTGCCTGGTAAACTCGCTTATTCCCCAAGTGCCGTGATTGATGGCGCGGTTGGGTTACCCGCACCCATATTGATGAGAATCCCGTGATAAGGGGACACGATCTCTGCTTCGACAAGACGTGCCAAGAAAACCGCCTCGCAATATGTGCAGAAGGTGGTTGAGAAGAACGGTTCGAATAATGACTGGGCCATGGCAGGATGTCACGTTATGAAAAGTTGTCGGCAGATTAGATTTGTGGAATGATATAATCTCTACGGTGGTATGTGGAATTTGTTTTGCAGAGCCGGACACTATCCTTGTGTTCAAAATCTTCTATGGAGTATTTGGAGGAGGAACCCACCTTGCAATGCCGAAGACAATCTGCGCGCCGGACTCATCATCATTGAAGCCTGGTTCATGGGCTACTGAGGGAGTCCTGGATTAGGGGGTCCTCGGACTGCCGAACTATATACTTTGGCCAGACTGTTGGACTATGAAGATACAAGATTGAAGACTTCGTCCCGTGTCCGGGTGGGACTGTCCTTTGCGTGGAAGGCAATCTTGGCAATTCGGATATGTAGATCTCCTCCCTTGTAACCGACTCTGTGTAACCCTAGCCCCCTCCGGTGTCTATATAAACCGGAGGGTTTAGTCGGTAGGACAACAACAATCATAATCATAGGCTAGCTTCTACGGTTTAGCCTTTACGATCTCGTGGTAGATCAACTCTTGTAATACTCATATCATCAAGAGTATCAACACTTCTTAAACTCCAAAGATTATGAACATTTACCACACTGTAGAAAATTTATCAGAGTTTATTTTGCAAAAAGTTTCAACATTTTATCACATTCTGACTTTTCTAGGGAATTTTTGCAACATCAGTAAACTTTCTGTTTTCGAACAGCAACATGTATACTTGCAAAATAAGTATGAAAAAGGCTATACTTGATATTTTTATTGAAATGAAAGATGCAAAACATTATTATAGACAACATAAAGCAAATACTAACAAAATAAAATGATGCTCCAAGCAAAACACATATCATGTGATGAATGAAAACATAGCTCCAATTGAGGTTACCAATAATGTTGGAGACGAAAGAGGGGATGCCTTCCGGGGCATCCCCAAGCTTAGTTGCTTGGATCTTCCTTGAATATTATCTTGGCGTGCCTTGGTAATCCCAAAGCTTAAGTTATTTTCACTCCTTATTCTCCTCATATCGATATCTCACCCAAAACTTAAAAATGTTCAATCACACAAAACTTAACGGAACTTTGTGGGATAGGTTAATATGATAAAGAGCAAACCATTTCACTTTTGGTTCTGTCAAAGACAAGATTCATAATTGTTATCACACAATTCCTACTATAGAATATCATTTCCATAAATTACATTGAGCAATATAAGCCATGGTGAGGGAGTCCTGGATTAGGGGGTCTCCGGACAGCCGGACTATATCCTTTGGCCGGACTGTTTGACTACGAAGATACAAGATTGAAGACTTCGTCCCGTGTCCTGATGGGACTCTCCTTGGCGTGGAAGGCAAGCTTGGCAATACGGATATGTAGATCTCCTCCCTTGTAACCGACTCTGTGTAACCCTAGCCCCCTCCGGTGTCTATATAAACCGGAGGGTTTAGTCCGTAGGACAACAACAACAATCATACCATAGGCTAGCTTCTAGGGTTTAGCCTCTACGATCTCGTGGTAGATCAACTCTTGTAATACTCAAGATTAGTCAAGCAGGATGTAGGATATTACCTCCATCGAGAGGGCCCGAACCTGGGTAAACATTGTGTCCCCCGCCTCCTGTTACCATCCGCCTTAGACACACAGTTCGGGACCCCCTACCCGAGATCCGCCGGTTTTGACACCGACACTTGGGTTCAAGGTTTTTGATGTACAAGCAGAATTCCCACTTAATGCAGGCGAAGGCTAGCAATTAGATTGAGAAGCGGCCAGCTAGAGAGCAACAATGGTCATGAACATGCATTATGCATAAGTAGCATTGGACTCTAGCATGAGTAGGATATGAACACCATGAACATAAATATCATAGTGTCTATGTTGGTTTTGATTCAACTACATGCATGAACATGTGCCAAGTCAAGCCACTCGAACACTCAGAGGAGGATACCATATCATCATACTACATCAGCATCATTTTAACGCAATGTTGATATCCAAGATATAATCATTATCCACTCCTAGCTACTTATGCATGGCATGAGAAACTATAATATCTAATTTTCATTGCAAACATGTTTAATCATAATGGGCCGAATCATGGATACTAGGTTAAACATATTTACAAAAACAGAACAAGTCGAGTTCATACCAGTTTCTCTCTGCCACGGCCAGTTCATCAAATATCTTCATTATTGCCTTTCACTTGCATGACTGAACGATGTGAAAATAATAATAGTGCAAGAGTGCCGTGGACTAAGCTGGAATCTGCAAACATTTTATTCAACAAGAGAAGACAGGGTAAAATGCGCTCTTTGTTAGATCAACAATTATGCAAATGAGAGCCACTCAACATTTTCATTGTGGTCTTTGATACGTCTCCAACATATCTACAATTTATGAAGTATTCATGCTGTTATATTATCATTCTTGGATGTTTTACAATCATTTTATAGCAACTCTATATCATTTATTGGGACTAACCTATTGACCCAGTGCCTAGTGCCAGTTGTTGTTTTTTGCTTGTTTTTTACATCGCATGAAATCAATATCAAACAGAGTCCCAACACCGCGAATTTTTTTGTAGAATTTTTATGGACCAGAACACCCAAGATGGGCCAGAGTAGCACCTGGGGGTGCCTCGAGGGGGGCACAACCCACCAGGGCGCGCCTAGGGGCCTAGGCGCACCCAGGTGGGTTGTGCCCACCTCGGTGGCCTCCTGCACCCCCTCTTTACACTATAAATTCCCAATAATTCCAGAAACCCTCGGGGTTAACCTAGATCATAAGTTCCGCTGCCGCAGGCCTCTGTAGCCACCGAAAACCAATCTAGACACTTTCCGGCACCCTGCCGGAGGGGAGAATCATCTCCAGTGGCCATCTTCATCATCCCGGCGGCCACCACGATGACGAGGGAGTAGTCCACCCTCGGGGCTAAGGGTTTGTACCAGTAGTTATGTGTTTAATCTCTCTCTCTCTCTCGTGTTCTTGAGATGTTGTTAAGGCATATATCTCTCGATGTAGTTTTGGTGATTGATGACAACATGCTTGCGGACTAATCGTGTGCTTTGAGCATTTTTAGAGTTTCATCCTTTGGCACAAGACGATTTCTTTCCTCTCGGAGTGTTTTTCAAGACGGTGTAGCTCTTTCGTTTCTTGTTTGGTGGACTAGTTTTGTAGGAGTCACCGTACTATCAAGATGGGGTCCGCTTTGGTAAGGCTAGGGTGGAATCATCACGTACACTTTCGTTTCACACCCTCTGGGCCTTCCCACATCATTGGAGGTTTGATTCCCTGCTGAATGGGCAGTCTTTGGCCCCATCGGTAGTACCGCAGTGCCCAACAGTGGTACCGCTTGAGGGTCCTCATCGGCAGTACCGCTGCGGTACCGGGGCACTACCGCCTCGACTCGAGGGGGGCGCATCTTGTGTCAGGTTGAGCGGCACTTGCAGCAGTAGTAGGTGTGGTAGTACCGCTCGAGAGCAGTAGTACCGCCCTACCACCGCGGCAGTACCGCGCTGGGCACGGTCCCCCCTCTATCTTCAAGCCCTCCCAGGCTGTGCGGTAGTACCGCAAGGGGGAGCGGTAGTACCGCTAAGTCCAGCGGTAGTACCGCTGCCACCTGCGGTGGTACCGCCCTCTGCGGGGCTGTTTTGGGGGTAATGGTTGGATGGGGTCCTTTAGTATAAAAGGGGGTCCCCTTCTTCCTCGTTGACTTACCTCTTCCCCCATAAGCTCCATTAATGCTCCAAGCTCCATTTTTGCCCGATCTCTCTCCCTAGCCAATCAAACTTGTTGATTTGCTCGGGACTGGTTGAGAAGGCCCCGATCTACACTTCCACCAAGAGAAATTTGATTTCCCCACCTATCCCTAGCGGATCTTGTTACTCTTGGGTGTTTGAGCACCCTAGACGGTTGAGGTCAGCACAGAGCAATATTCCTTTATGGTGAAGCTTCGTGGTGTTGTTGGGAGCCTCCGATTAAGTTGTGGAGATTGCCCCAACCTTGTTTGCAAAGGTCCGGTTGCCGCCTCCAAGGGCACCTATAGTGGAATCACGGCATCTCGCATTGTGTTAGGGCGTGAGGAGAATACGGTGGCCCTAATGGCTTCTTGGGGAGCATTGTGCCTCCACACCGCTCCAACGAAGACGTACTTCCCCTCAAAGGAAGGAACTTCGGTAACACATCCTCGTCTTCACCGACTCCACTCTTGGTTATCTCGTACCTTTACTTGTGCAAGCTTATTACTGTTACTTCCCTTGTTTGCTTGAGTGCTTGTTGTTGTTGCATCATATAGGTTGCTCACCTAGTTGCACTTCTAGACAACCTACTTTGATGCAAAGTTTAATTTGGTAAAGAAACGCTAAAAATTGTTAGTTGCCTATTCACCCCCCCCCCTCTAGTCAACCATATTGATCCTTTCAATTGGTATCAGAGCCTCGTCTCTTTACTAAGGACTTTGCCGTCCGAAGAGTATGGTTGATACCGTAGACGGTGTGGAGGAACACTCCGGTGTGAATCCGATCTCGTCTACGGGCGATGGGGGAACCTCGATCTCTCGTGAGGAGTTCAATGTGGCCTTGGAGACATTGAAAACCTCCAGGACGACCGAGGTTGAAAGCATGTGTACTAAATTTATTGAAGGGCTTAAACTATCCACCGCACCGTTGAATGTGGGTGATCCCACTGACAAGGTGACGGATGCTATCTCCGACAAGGGGGAAGCTAGTAGTGAAAAGGCTCCTTCTTCTAGTGTTAAAAATGGCACCGACATCTTTGCCCATGTGGAACCACCACTTGTTTATGGTGGACCGATTCCTTCCACTCATTTGAATCATGCCGGTCCTCCCCCTAAGATTGTGAAAAATGAGGACTTTGATTCTTGGGTTTATCGCTTTAAGCGTCATTTAAATCATGTGAACACTAATCTTTGGAGAATCATTGAAGAAGGTTTCCATCCGCATGATCCAAGCAACTTCACTCCTCGAGAAGCCGCGGATAATCAATTCAATGAGAATGCTCTCTTCATCATTCAATATGCAATTCCACCCAAAGATCTACCTCATCTTCGGCCCTTCGCCTTGGACAAATATGCATGGCTTTGTGTTTTCTCTCTACCGGGGAAGCGCAAGCATTCAACGCTCCAACTATGAAGTAGTGCAAGATGAAGCCGATGAGTTTGCAATGAAAGAAGATGAAGAACCTCGTGAGCTTTATCAGAGAGTAACCAAACTCGCAGTCTCACTCCGAGATAATGGGAGCAAGGACACGGATGACAATTGGATCAAGCGCAAATTCCTCAAGGCCATGATGCCATACCACAAGGTCATGTCCTCTGTCATTCGTCGAAGGCCGGATTTCCACACTTTGACCTCAAGTGAAGTGTTGGATGAGTTTGTGGCTATGAACATCTTGGACAAGACCGCCGACAATGCGGTGCTTCGTTCTCAAAGGGCAAAGAAGCCCAACCTTGCATTGAAGGCCAAGGTTTGTGTTGAAGAAGAAGAAGAAGGAGAGGAAGAAGAGGAAAGCAACCCCGAAGATACAAAGTATGCCTATCATGAACACATGGCACTTGCTTCAAGGCAATTTTGGAGCAAGAAAAACTCAAGGCCAAACTTCAACAAGAACAACTCAAGTGGCACAAAGAGCAAGCAACATGTGAGGACTTGCTACAATTGTGGCAATGTGAGTCATTTTGTTGCGGAGTGCCCGTATGAGAAGAGGGAAGACAATGGAGGCAAGCTCATTCGAAAGGACAAAGCCAAGTATTTCCCCAACAAGAGCAACTTCACCAAGAAAACCCCTCACAAGGCGTTGGTGGTTCAAGAAGAGTACCATGAGGATGATGATGAAGATGGTGAGTCGGTTGCCATGGCCTCCGTTGCCATTGCAAAAACTCCACGAATATCTCTCTTCGACTCACCCAATGAGAACATCACCGCCAAGTGCCTCATGGCTAAAGCCACCAACAAGGTAACCCCCAACATCAAAGCTACCATCATTAATAATCCTTCCTTGAAGGATTGCATTGATGAATGTGAGGGACCTGATGTGGAGGAAAATGAGTTTGAGTCCTTTATGGGTAAACTCAAGGGTAAAACCAAGAAGCATTTTGTTGCTCTCTTGGAACAACTTGGTGAAGCCAATGACGTGATCAAGGCTCACGAAGATACTATCTCCAAGATGGAGGGGCATAGTCATGACTATGCCGATGAGATTTCGGATCTTTCCAATGCTCTTGAGGAAGAGCGTGGTCTTCGTTTGGCTCTTGAGGAGTCACACAACGTTGATCATGCTAAGTTAAAGAAAGATTTGGATCATGCTCTCGTTGTTTCTCGTATGCTAAACTCCAAGAAGGCCAAACTTGGGGTTGATCTTGCTAGACTCAAAGAGGAGTTTGATCTACTTGACAAGGCTCACAAGGTCTTGAAGGGTGCTCATGCTAGCCTCAAAGAGTCTCATGATAAACTTCAAGTAAAGCTAACCAAGGAGATAGCCACTTTTCCTCGTATGATGTTAATTGATAATGCAAATTCTACTAACCCATGTTGTGAGCATGTGCATCTTGTTGAGGAGAACGCTAAGCTAAAGGTGCAACTTGAGAAAGGTCTTGTGTCTTGCATACATGGTGAGAAGAACCTCAACGACCTTTTGACCAACCAAAAAGGAGTTGTGGCCAAGGAAGGGATTGGGTACGTGCCCAAGTCCAAGAACAAGAACAAGAATGACAAGGTCAAACGACCTCCTCCTCTCAAGCAAACCTTTGTGAAGGAGGGAGAGGGAGCTACTAAGGAGAAGGAGAAGAACTCCGTGAGGGGTAGTGATGCCAAGAAGGGAAACGCTTCCCTTCCCAACAAAGCCGGCAACTTTAACCCTTCTTATGTGTTGTGCCGTGCTAGAGATGGGCATGTTTATGCCAAATTTGTTGGTTCTCCTTATGAGTACATTGAATGGTCTATTTGGGTTCCTAAGACCCTTGTTACTAACATCAAAGGACCCATTACAAAATGGGTACCTAAAACCAAGCATTGATCTCTTGTAGGTATTTGCTTCCGATGGGGGATCATGGTTGCTCGATAGTGGAGCTACTAATCATATGACCGGAAGCAAGGACTTGGTGGTGGATGTGCAAAATATTCCATCCATGCCCACCAACGTCGAGTGGGGTGACGCCTCGTCTTCTAAGGTATTGGGACTCGGCAAAGTTGTCATTTCTCATGATCTTACGATCGAGAAGGTCATGCTTGTTGAGTCCCTTGCATACAATTTACTTTCCGTTCGTCAACTAGCACTCATGGCCTTTGCCACTTTGTTTGATATTGATACCGTGTCCCTCCTGTGGAGCAAGACTCTTAAAGTAGCCTTTGATGAGCATGTCGAGAAAGGTCTCTATGTGATTAACTTTTCGGAGCGACCCACTAAGACCGCGACATGCCTAATGGCTAAAGTTGACGTGGGATGGCTTTGGCATCGCCGTCTCGCCCACGTCAATATGAGATCTTTGCAAAGTCTTCTCAAGGGGGGCCATGTCCGTGGACTAACAAATGTTAGTTTTGCCAAAGATCGTGCTTGCAGTGCTTGCATCAAAGGAAAGCTACATGAGAAGGCTCACCCTCCCACGACTATCATCTACTCGAAGAGGCCTTTGGAGCTACTTCATTTGGATCTCTTTGGACCTCAATCCTTTGATAGTCTTGGGGGTAGAAAGTATTTCTTGGTGATTCTGGATGACTATTCAAGATACACTTGGGTATATTTATTCAAGAGGAAGAGCAAGACCCAACAAACCGTCATCGACTTTGCAAATGAAGCTCAACGACAACACAATGCAAAGATCTTGACTATAAGAAGTGACAACGGCTCTGAGTTCAAGAACTACACCTTGGATGAGTTTTTGAGTGATGAGGGAATCAAGCATCAATATTCCGCACCTTATACCCCTCAAAAAAATGGTGTAGCGGAGAGGAAGAATCGGACGTTGATGGATGCGGCAAGGACCATTATGGCGGAGTTCAAGTCTCCCTACAACTTTTGGGCCGAAGCAATCAACACCGCATGTCATGCATCTAATTGGCTCTACATTCGCAAAGGCTTGAATAAGACTCCATATGAGATACTCACCGGTAACAAGCCCAACCTCAAGTACTTCCGGGTGTTCGGGTGTAAGTGTTTCATTCTCAAGAAAGGAGTCCGTTTGTCTAAATTTGAGGCTAGAGCTTATGAGGGCATATTTGTTGGTTATGCTACAAACTCTCATGCTTACCATGTTCTCAATAAGTCCACGGGACTTATTGAGGAAACGTGTAACGTGGAGTTTGATGAGAATAACGGCTCCCAAGTGGAGCAAAGTGGTACTTGTGATGTAGGTGATGAAATTCCTCCCCAAGCCATAAGAAGAATGGGTGTTGGTCATGTCCTACCCATTGAGGAACCCCTTGTGGCCGAAGTAGAAGGACAATGTTCCACTCAAGTGGAACCTTCACCAACCCAAGACCCACACGCTTGGGAAGAACAAAGTAAGGGCCCTCAACCTCAAGAACAAGACCAAGGGCAAGGTCAATCTAAAGAGGTCTTGTAACATCAAGTGATGCCCAAGGTCAAGTTCCCTCCTCCGAGCAAGCTCAAGACGACGCTCAAGATGATCAAGTGACCACTCCTCGTCTCACCCTCGAGGAGGAATTGGAGCGCCGTGCCGCCAAGGTTGCTTCCAAGCTCTCCACCAAGGATCATCTCATGACAAATGTGCTTGGAAGCTTAAGTAAGGGGGTAATCACTCGTAGACAATTAGCAAACTATTGTGAACATCACGCGTTTGTCTCGTGTGTTGAACCCCAAAAGGTCTATGAGGCGCTCAAAGATCCGGATTGGCTCAATGCCATGCATGAAGAACTCAATAACTTTGAGCACAACAAAGTGTGGAGATTGGTGCCAAGGCCTACGGGGAACCACAATGTCATTGGAACCAAGTGGATATTCAAGAACAAGCAAGATGCTCATGGGATTATCATTCGCAACAAGGCTCGTTTGGTAGCACAAGGCTACTCCCAAGTCGAGGGTATCGACTACTGTCAAACCTTTGCTCCCGTTGCTCGTCTTGAATCCATTCACATGTTGATTGCATATGCTTCTCATCATAACTTTAAGTTACAACAAATGGATGTGAAGAGTGCTTTTCTTAATGGTCCTATTAATGAATTGGTTTATGTCAAGCAACCCCCCGGGTTCGAGGATCCCTACTTTCCCGATCATGTGTATCAACTTGAGAAGGCACTCTATGGCCTTAAACAAGCCCCACGTGTGTGGTTTGACCACCATACCGAGTTGTTACAAGACCGTGGTTTTGAAGTTGGGCTAATCGACCCCACTCTTTTTACTAAGAAGGTCAAAGGGGAGTTGTTTGTGTGCCAATTATATGTTGATGATATTATCTTTGGTTCCCCTAACAAAGCTTTCAATGAGGAATTTGCCGCTCTCATGACCTCAAAGTTCGAGATGTCTTCCATGGGAGAGTTGAAGTTGTTTCTCGGGTTCGAAGTGAAGCAAAGGAGAGAAGGAACCTTCATCAACCAAGCCAAATACACTCAAGACATGCTTAAGAGATTCAAGCTAAGTGATGTCAAGCCAGCGTCCACTCCCATGCCCACCAAGTGCCAACTTGACATTGATCCCAATGGTAAAGAGGTGGATCAAAAGGTATATCGCTCCATATTTGGCTCCTTGCTTTACCTTTGTGCATCTAGGCCGGATATCATGTTGAGTGTGGGAATTTGTGCACGGTTTCAAGCCGCACCTAAGGAAAGTCACTTTGTGGCGGTCAAGCGAATCTTTCGATATTTGGCTCATATCACAAACTTTGGCTTATGGTACCCAAGAGGAGCAAACTTCAAGCTTGTAGGTTATTCGGACTCACATTGAGCGGGAGACAAAGTGGATAGGAAGTCCACTTCCGGAGGGTGCCAATTTATTGGTTGCTCTTTGGTGAGTTGATCTTCCAAGAAGCAAAGTTGTGTGTCCCTCTCGTCCACGGAAGCGGAGTATGTGGCTGCCGGTAGTTGTTGTGCACAACTTTTATGGATGAGGAAAACTTTAAAGGATTACGGTGTCACTTATGACAAAGTGCCTATTTGGTGTGACAATGAAAGTGCCATCAAGATTTCTCACAACCCGGTGCAACACTTCAAGACAAAGCATATTGAGATAAGGTATCACTTCATCCGGGATCACATTAGGCGAGGGGAGATCGAGCTCAACTATGTCAACACTCATGATAACCTTGCAGATATCTTCACGAAGCCTTTGGATGAAGCAAGATTTCATGAGTTAAGGCATGAGCTAAATATCATTGATTCGAGCAATGTGACTTGAAACCTTGCACACCCCACCACACTCAACTTATTGTCTAGTTTAGGTGTAGGCATGGACATAGGGGGAGTGTTGTTCTCTCAATGAACTTTCCCTCCCCCCATAATGCATAAACTAATCAAACTCTTTCACTTTAGCCATTTTTGATGGTTCTTGTGCTTCAAAGATGAGTGTTGGTCATGGGCCCAAGGTTAAAATCTTCGCAGCGCCATACCCCTGAACTCGAACATAGGTGGCCTCGGCCACCGCCCTCTCCTGGAGAGGTGTGTGTCTTCGTTCCTTTTGTCGGTTCTGTGTGTGTGTATTCTCGTGTTTGTCTCGTTTTTTTTCTTGAGCATAGACCCTTTTGGTCAGTCCTTTTTGCGGCAGAGCGGTACTACCGCTGCGTGGGCGGTACTACCACTGACAAGGGTCAAGCGGTACTACCACCCACCCCAGCGGTACTACCGCTGTGGGGCGGGCGATGGGGGGTTATGTCGGGGTAGGGGGAGTTGTTTCTCCCCCATACCCATTCGCCCCCACTCGTCTTCCTCGTCACTTGTAACGCCCTCGATGCGGCTATATCTCCCACGTGTCGAAGCATGACTTAGAGGCATAGCCGCATTGAAAGCAATGTCGCAAGTGAGGTAATCTTCACACAACCCATGTAATACATAAGGGAAAGAGATACATAGTTGGCTTACAATCACCACTTCACACAAATACATGAATAAAGCATTACATCATACAGATACAATCAGGGCCCGACTACGGAGCCAAAATAAAAGAAAACTACCCCAAATGCTACACAGATCCCCGATCGACCCCAACTGGGCTCCGCTACTGATCAACTGGAAACGAAAACAACATAAAGGACAAGATCATCATCGAGCTCCTCCTTGAGCTTGGTTGCGTCATTTGCACGGTATCATCGGCACCTGCAAACTGGTTTTGGAAGTATATGTGAGTTACGGGGACTCAGCAAACTCACACCCTGGCGATCAAGACTATTTAAGCTTATGGGTAAGGTAAAGGTATGATGTGGAGCTGCAGCAAGCGACTAGCGTATATGGTGGCTAACATATGCAAATGAGAGCGAGAAGAGAAGGCAAAGCACGGTCGAGAAACTATGATCAAGAAGTGATCCTAGAACAACCTACGTCAAACATAACTCCAACACCGTGTTCACTTCCCGGACACCGCCGGAAAGAGACCATCACGGTAACACACATGGTTGATGCATTTTAATTAAGGTCAACTTCAGGTTTTCTACAACCGGACATTAACAAAATCCCATCTGCCCATAACCGCGGGCACGGCTTTCGAAAGTTCAAATCCCTGCAGGGGTGTCCCAACTTAGCCCATCACAAGCTCTCACGGTCAACAAAGGATATTCCTTCTCCCAAGACATTCCGATCAGACTCGACATCCAGGTTACAAGACATTTCGACAATGGTAAAACAAGACCAGCCACACCGCCCGAATGTGCCGACAAATCCCGATAGGAGCTGCACATATCTCGTTCTCAGGGCACACTCAGATGAGCGCTCCATACAACTAAAACCAAACCTTGAGTTTCCCCGAGGGGGCGCTGCACAGGGCTCTAGTTTGGACCAACACTCAGAGGAGCACTGGCTCGGGGGGTAAAATAATGATGACCCTCAGGAGCGCGACTCCCAAGGGAAAAGAAAAGGCTAGGTGGCGAATGGTAAAACCAATGTTCGGCATTGCTGGAGGAGTTTTATTCAAGGTGAACTATCAAGGGGTTCCCATTATAACCCAACCGCGTAAGGAACGCACAATACGGGAACATAACACCGATATGACGGAAACTAGGGCGGCAAGAGTGGAACAAAACACCAGGCATAAGGCCGAGCCTTCCACCCTTTACCAAGTATATAGATGCATTAATTAAATAAGATATATTGTGATATCCCAACAAGATATCCATGTTCCAACATGGAACAAGCTCCAATCTTCACCTGCAACTAACAACGCTATAAGAGGGGCTGAGCAAAGCGGTAACATAGCCAAACAACGGTTTGCTAGGACAAGGTGGGTTAGAGGCTTGGCTTAACAATATGGGAGGCATGATAAGCAAGTGGTAGGTATCGTAGCATAGGCATAGCAAAAGAGCGAGCAACTAGCAAGCAAAGATAGAAGTGATTTCGAGGGTATGGTCATCTTGCCTGAAATCCCGCAAGGAAGAAGAACGAGTCCATGAAGAAGACAAACGGACGTAGTCGAACGGATCCTCACAAACGCGATGTTATCGGAACCAACTTGAAGAAGCAACACCGGAAAGAAGCACACAACATAGTAAACAACCAACACATGAACATGATATGATATGCGGGATGCGGTATGTGATGCATATGCATGATTTGCAAAGGAAAGATTGAACCTGGCATTAACATGGAAATACAAGAGTGCCACTGGAAAGGTGAGGTGATTTCGGTTGAAATCGATATAAAGATCACCGGAATCGGATGCACGGTTTGGAAATGGCAAGCAAAACAAATATGGCACCGGCCTGCGATAAACAGCAAGTGACCAACTAAATGCAACAAAATAAATATGCTAAAACACTCAAACATGGCAACAAAATACATGGCAGGAATCCACTCAAGATGCTTAACAAAAGATGAA
This sequence comes from Triticum aestivum, assembly GCF_018294505.1. NCBI lineage: Eukaryota > Viridiplantae > Streptophyta > Magnoliopsida > Poales > Poaceae > Triticum > Triticum aestivum. The sequence continues at coordinate 193,330,611 of NC_057809.1, read as the reverse complement.
CACTGAGCTACGGCTAATTCACTCATTAACAGGTTCAAACAAGCATGGAAAAAGTGCAAATGATAACAGGTTTCAGACTTAGTGAAATTAACACAAGTCTGGGATTTATCATCAGGAAGCACACTTTAGAGCATGAAAACTACATGCTACAGGAACATATCATGGCAAGGCAAGGCATGGCATGAAGATACTCAAAGCACTTAACAAAAATCCCTTAGTGACCTTGAGCCAAAAGGGATCAGAAAATACAATTGCAAGCATGTGAACATGGCAAAAACATAAACAGATACAGACTTAGTGAAAAACTGGAGCATAGCAAAACAGTTAACGAGTAGGCATGTTTACGAGCTGGATGCACTCACTACAGAGAATGGAATGACAAACTAAGCATACACCCATCAAGAATACATGGCATATAATCTAGACATGGCAAGAACAACAACATAGCATGCACGGATCGATAGCAACATCCTCGGCAAAATCGCTAACAAGTCAACAATCTGCCAGGATTCACGATATAGCAACAGTAGAGCTCGATTGACTCAAGCTAGGGTGCTCCATAAATGCAAACAAATACATGGATGGATAGAGCACCACAATGTTAACAAATCATCCTTACTGATCATCCTCAAAAGAGGCACGGATCACTAGAAAACAACATGAACATATGGCATAACAACAAAATCAGGACAAGGACTTAGTGAAATTCTAAGTCCCTGAAATCAGCATTACCGATTATGCTACTTTGCAAGCTTGTGCTAGTCACCACACATGTCACCAAAATACATGGAAAGCACCACCGTAAAGATGGCATGGCATATAATAAAACACATGTAGAGCTCAGGGTCATAGCATGCACACATTAAACATGGAAAAAAATGACAAAATGCCATTTGCTGAAACAGATCTGATACTCACATAGCCCTCTTCCAACAACATTTCGGGCATCAATATGAGCTCAACTAAAAATTATGCAATGAGATGAAATGATGTACTCGTCGAGACGAACATTTTGATATGCTACACGCATGAATCGGAGCTACGGATGCAGAGTTACGACATGCGGAAAAATGCTAAAAAATACTGAGATCCTCGAGACTTAGTGAAAAAAATAGACCTCGGGGAAGCGGGACGAGGAGATCCGGGTTGGAGCGATCCGGGGACGAGGGCGCGCGGCGTTTGGTTGGGGGTGTTGGTGGATCTCATCCACCTCGGGCGGATCCGACCGGACCGAACTCCGGTGAGGGCGGCGAGCTCTGGCGATGTGGGTGGCCGGCGTCGAGCAAACGCGGTGGCGCGGCAGCGGCATGGAGGCGGGGCCGGCGCGGGCATGCTTGCCGGCGACAAGGCGGCGGCCGGTGCGGGGTATAGGCACCGGAGGATGGCAGGGAAGCCCAGCGATGTGGGTGAGCTCGCCGGCGGGAGGCGCGGTCGCCGGCGGGGAAGGGCAGATGCAGATCCGGTGAGAAGATGTCGGCGACGGTCGAAGGTGCGCGAGGCGCGGGCACGTCCGGGCGGCGACACTGGCGATCTGGGCCGGGCGGACCCCGCCTGGGCTCCGCGGGCTGCGGCGGGCGCGGGGAGAGAGAGGAGTCGGCCGCGCGCTGAGGTGGCGGCGCCTTGTTGGCTGCGGCGGCGGGGAAGGCGATGTGGCCTCCTCTGATTGGTCCGGGTGACGCATCTAGCGGACATGTTCGACTCGGCGCGGACGTGTCCGGCGGCGCGAGGATGAAGAAGACTAGGGTTAGATCTGCGCGGAAATTTCGGAGGGAGACACATATTTATAGGTAGAGGGAGCTAGGAGAGTCCAAATGAGGTGCGGTTTTCGGCCACACGATCGTGATCGAATGACCGAGATGATGGAGGAGGTTTAGGTGGGTTTTGGGCCAGTTTGGAGGGGTGTTGGGCTGCAACACGCACGAGGCCTTTTTGGTTCCTCGGTTAACCGTTAGAGTATCAAACGAAGTTCAAATGGCATGAAACTTGACAGGCGGTCTACCGGTAGTAAACCAAGGCTGCATGACAAGTCTCTGGCCATTCGCACGGCTGTACTTCCGCCAACCTCCGGTTATGGAGATCACTGTCAGATGACTCCCCAATAACTCCCTTGGAATTCTTCTTGGAACCAAACTTCCTAAAGATATTCATGTTTTTCCTATGAACAAAAATTCTGAAATTTTTAGTCCACAAAATTTTCTCAATAAAACTTTACAAGATTGATAGCAACTACTCATAGGGAAACATAGAGGCCATAGCAAGCATTCAAAATACTTAGAAATCTAAGATTTCAACATGCAAGCTCATCTACAGCAGCAACAAGAGTAGCTGATTATTCAAAATATAAACCACTAAAACAAAAACTAATTGGACAAACGGTGGAGTCGCATACCAAGCAACAATCCCCCGAAACAGTTTCGGAAATGGAGCTTCGAGCAAAGAGATCAAAATCCGCGGGTTTGAGAGCAAGAACACGAGAGAGAGAGAGAGCAATGGAGAATTTTTCTGGAGGTAGGTGATGGACTGGTGTAAAGAGATAAGTGAGGGGGCCACGTGGGGACCACAACCCACCAGGGCGTGCCTCGGGGTCCTGGCGCGCCGGGTGGGTTGTGCCCACCTGGCGCACCTCCCTCTGATATTATTTGCACAAGAAATTCTTAAATATTCAGAAAACTTGTATTAAATTTTTAGGGCATTCTGAGTACTTTTATTTTTGGGTCATTTTTTTATTGCACGGGAAATTTAGAAAACAGACAAGACATGGCATTTTATTTCATTTAACTAATAAAAACAGAAAACAAAAGGTAGGGACAGAAGTTAGTGCTTACTAAATTCATCAAGTTCATACCTCTCAAAAATGATCCATTAATAAGGTTGATCAGGTCTTATTAACAACCACTTTTGATTCGCATGAAACTGAAGAACTTTCGTAAATCACTAAGTTACCTCAACGGGGATACGAATGTCCCCAAGAATAAGCATTTCATATTTCTTTTTGGCAGTAGGTAGAGGTATTTGAAAACTTCCAATAGTGATTGTCGGAGACTTTTCGATAACATTAATACCATTCACTTGGAATTATTTCTTTGGAAAGTGCACCGTATGCTCATTACCATTGAAATGAAATGTGACCTTGCTTTTATTGCAATCAATAATAGCCCCTACAGTATTCAAGAAGGGTCTACCAAGGATAATCGACATGTTGTCTTCCTTGGGCATCTCAAGTATAACAAAGTCAGTCAAAATAGTAACATTAGCAACAACAATGGGCACATCCTCACAGATACCGATAGTATGGTAGTAGATTTGTCAGCCATTTGCAATGACATTTTAGTAGATGTGAGCTTTTTCAAATCAAGTCTTTTATATAAAGAGAAAGGCATAACACTAACACGAGCTCCTAAATCACATAAAGCAGTTTTCACATAGTTCTTTTTGATAGAGCAAGGTATAGCTGGTATTCCCAGATCTCCAAGTTTTTTAGGTATTCCATCCTTAAAAGTATAATTAGCAAGCATGGTGGAGATTTAAGCTTCCGGTATTTTCTCTTATTGGTGATGATGTCTTTCATATACTTTGCATAAGGAGGCATTTTAAGGATATCAGTCAAGCGAGTACGCAAAAAGACTGGCCTTAGCATTTTAGCAAAGCGTTCAAATTATTCATCATCATTCTTCTTGGTTGACTTAGGTGGAAAAGGCATAGGTTTTTGATCCCACGATTCTCTTTCTTTACCGTGTTTTCTAGCAACAAAGTCTCTTTTATCATACCTTTTATTTTTAGGTTGTGGGTTATTAAGATCAACTGCAGGTTCTATCCCAACATCATTATCTGGTTCTTCATTATTTGGTTGACTATCTTCATGAGCCTCATCATTAACTTTTTCATTATCAGAAGGTGAAGGTTCACTACCAGGTTGAGTTTCATCATCAGAGATAGGGACTTCATTATCAGGAGGTTTTTCTATTTCAGGTTCACTAGAGGCAAGCAAAGTCCTATCATTTTTCATCTTCTTTTTCTTTTTAGAAGGACTAGGTGCATTATTGTTAGCTCTTTGAGAGTCTTGTTCAATTCTTTTTTGGTGTCCCTCTAGCGATCCGACCTCAGACGGTCAAGTCTCTGTGCTTAAGTGTAATCCCTGGATCGGTATGTTGACACACACAGTACTCGAGGATTTATAACAGAGGTAAATCACATGTATACAGTAACATAAATACTATTACCTCAATCCAAATAGCGTAAGTAACAACAAGGTTGTGGATTCCCATCAACACCGACGGCAAAGTTGAGTGTAGAAATCGTAACCCTAACGTATCACTTACTCGTCGTAAGATAATCCTGCAACATGAGACATTGCAGCCACAAAGGGTCAGTACATTGAATGTACTGGCAAATTCACACCATAGGATAATGATGAATAATAGCTATCACTACATGCATATTTGGCTGGTGGAAAAGCTCTATGGTTATCATGTTTTTGCGAAAAGACAAATTTTCCCTACTGCAAAGGAATATATTTTGCTTAACTACAAGGTTGGTTGAAAATTATTAAGAAGGTTCGTCCAACTCAATCCCAATTAAAAGTTAACAACCCAACAAATTAATTAAGTAAAGTGATGAGATCAACATGATAATCCAAGAACCATATACTCAAGATGTCCATAACCGGGGACACGGCTAACCATGATTAGTTTGTACACACTGCAGAGGTTTGCGCACTTTTCCCCACAAGACTCGATCTCCTCCATTGGATTTCTCGCACTAAATGGTGTTCGAGAAACAGATGACCGAGACACAGTTTTTTAGAAGCATTAACTCTAACCCCGGGTAGACAGTACCAACCTACATCCCCTACATCTGCTAGCCTACCACTAGAAGAGGTCATGCAACTTACTCCACTATGCTAGAGCCCATAATAGCTTGTGGCTGCACACGAGTTTCTAGCATGAATAATCTTATGATCCCTTTGAGCCTGGGTGGCGAATCATAGGATGATCACACGGGTACTCCGGGATATCCTAGGACAACACTGGATTTTCCAGGTGCCTGCAACCAATCCACCCAGATGTGTGTTTAAGTAGCCACCTAAAGTTAACCATTAATTAATAATCTCACATCTGTCATGGATACTCTCAAACCCAATCCACGTCTACGAGCATAGCATGGCGATATAAGCATAACGCAGAAGTAACTCCCAAGGTTTTGATAATAAAAGGGCAATAGGTTCTACCTCATCATCTACTTCCTAAAACCCACATGTTAGGAGATCCTACTCATGCAATGTTTGAAGGTTGAAACTAATGCATAAAAACTGGGTATGAAAAATATGATCAAAGTGTGAACTTGCCTCGTACTGTTGATGAAGATGACTCGCACTCATAGCTCCTGATAGTTCTACTCGTCACACTCCATTCAATCTATCGTAAGCAAGCAATAGTAACCACACATAAGCAATCATGCAAAAGAATCGAAGAAAAGATCTCGGAAAACTTTGAAAACAAGCAATTTACTCTTGCAACATAAAACAATTTCTAACAGTACCAAAATTAAGTGAATTTGGCCTTATCAGAAAGTGTAGGTCAAGAGCTTCGATTCGCAAAAAGAATCAACTCAAACAGAGTTATAAAACTTGAGATATGAACGAAAGAAGTTCAAATACAAATCTGTTTGAATTAAAATTTTAAAACTTTCAAAAATATGTTTAAGTTATTTTACTGGTTAGAGGAGATCATAACGAAGAAGTGGGCATTGGTTTCGTTGGATTTGGACAAGTGAGTAAAAAGTTGTGAGTGTTTGAAAACCAGGGGCTATACTGCAATTAAAATACTTACAAACGGGTCCCTAGCCAGAAAAACAAATCTAATATATGAACGTTCGCTGCCGAGGTTTATATAGTGAGAACGTCCACTACCAACGCTAAACGAGCGAATGTTCTTTTACTAAACATACCAGTTTGAAAATAAAAAACGAAACCTAGATCTAATCCGAACCGTCGATCGTAGATCTGACTAGGAGAGAAGAGGTGAGGCGTACCACGACGATGGTGGCTACCAGCGGCAAGGGGGAACGGCTTCGTCGGCTCAGACGTCGATGGAGCGGCGGCTCCAGTGGGTCTCCGACGACGGCAAGGGCGTCAGGGGGCTCGGCGTGGCGGTGAGGATGGAGGGGTGGCATCGGTCGGGAGTGGCGGGGCGGAGCGGGGCAACGGTGACGAAGCTTGACGGCGGAGACAACTCCGGCGAGAGCGTGGCGCCGGTTGCGGGCTCCGGTGGCTCGGGTTTCCAGGGAAACGGGACCGGGGTCCCCGGTATATATAAGAGGAGGGGCGGCGGCATGCTTGGGCGAGGGGAAAGGAGAGTCCGAGGCGAGGACGGCGTAGCTGGCGATGTCGGTTTGGAGCAGGACTTCGGCTCGGCGTGGGGGAAGAAGCCCGTCAGGTGGGCCCCACCTGTCGGCCTCAGAGGCGAGGCAGTTCGGGCAAGGTGGAGTGCGGGTGCGGGTACGGTCTACGGCTGAGCTGGCCTGGCCGCTCGGCTGGCCGGGCCAGCTGGCCTGGCGCGGTTGGCGGGGCTGAACAGTTTTTTTTAACAAAACAATTTCGAGAGAAAATAATAATAATATAAACCAAAATAAAATAAAATAAATATACTATAGTCATATAATATATCTAAATTTTCAGAATAACATTTTCTACAACATGAACATATTTCTAGCATCAAATAAAATCCACAAAAATTCAAATAAACTAAACAGTGCTACTATTGCAATAAAACCTCATAAAAATATTTTTAAATATACGAAAATAATTTCAAATCCATTTTCTCCAATTTTCTAATGTAGAGAATCATTTTACCCTAATTTCCATATATTTTATTTTTGGAGAAAAATAATTTGAATAAAACCCAAATAATTCCAAATTGAAAAGTAATTCCAAAAGGACTTTAATTTTGATCCTTTTAAACTTCCAACTCATATTTCATATGATTTGAAGAAGTCATTTTATCTTCTCTCATGAAAATCATTGAGTTGAGTTTCTGAATTTGAAATATTTCCAAATGAAATTCAAATATTTTCAGAACCCTTTTCATTTTATTTAAATGGAAGAGTCATGTCATCTTCTCTCTAGGGTCTTGTATCTGAAAAGCAGTTGAATTCACGGAGATCATAAATGCAAGATGAAAGTTTGGGAAAGTCCTTTTATTCCCTCTCATTTAACTATAAAAAAGTTACGAATTTCACTCAATTTCACACAAGCAATCAAGCAAACAATCAAAACTATCTATTTAATATAACATTCCAAAATTTAGAATTTTGGGATGTTACAAACCTACCACCCTTAAAATGAATCTTGTCCTTGAGATTCGGAGAGGCTAGCAAGAAATAGGTTAGGTTTGGGGGTCTTCTCAAAATCCATCGATCATCAAAGGGGGTATGGGGTGCTACCACCCTTAGAAGCATGGTTACGGTTCCATCAATACCCATATACTCCATCCTTATTCTTGACAGTGTAGGTCTTCTCAGATTCTCAAGAAAATTCCTTCTCCAGGCTCTTCCGGTAGTGACATAACCTTTTTCCTCAATTCTGTGTCCTTTCATCTTGGTAAGGTTATTCCGAGACTGGGTCTTCTTAGCTGACGGGTCTGGCGCCAATACTAAACAACTTTCGATATCTCATGGTGGTCAACAATATATGGTTTCTCCTATCGGAAATGGGTTTGGGTTGAACCTCACCGTATGACCTACGATTGGCAACAGGTGCCTTCTACAAGGGAAAATACTTATACCATTCTAAGGTTTAATATCATTGTCTCTCTACTATAGGCAAGTCACTCTGATTTACCATCCCATATAGCAAGGCAAATAATAAGAGTAAGTCAGTATGGTGATCAATCCATCCCGCACCAAAATCATTACCCTGTACATGGTTTAGCGAATCTTGCATTCTAACACTCGGTCATTGTCGGTGTCAAAACTGGCGGATCTCGGGTAGGGGGTCCCGAACTGTGCGTCTAGGCCGGATGGTAACCGGAGACAGGGGACACTTTGTTTTACCCAGGTTCAGGACCTCTCGATGGAGGTAATACCCTACTCCTGCTTGATTAATATTGATGATATGGGTAGTACAAGAGTAGATCTACCACGAGATCAAGGAGGCTAAACCCTAGAAGCTAGCCTATGGTATGATTGTTGTGTATGGAGTTGATTGCCTACGGACTACAACCCTCCGGTTTATATAGACACCGGATAGGGTTAGGGTTACACAGAGTCGGTTACAATGGTAGGAGATCTTGAATATCCGCATCGCCAAGCTTGCCTTCCACGTCAAGGAAAGTCCCATCCGGACACGGGACGAAGTATTCAATCTTGTATCTTCATAGTCCAGGAGTCCGGCTGAAGGTATAGTCCGGCTACCCGAACACCCCCTAATCCAGGACTCCCTCAGTAGCCCCTGAACCATGCTTCAATGATGACGAGTCCGGCGCGCAAATTGTCTTCGACATTGCAAGGCGGGTTCCTCCTCCAAGTCCTTCATAGAAGATTTGTAAACACCAAGAGTAGTGTCCGGTTCTGCAAAATAAGTTTCCACATATTGCCATAGAGAGAACAATATTACACAAATCAAATCTGCTGATGTATTCCGCAGTGTGCTATCACACTACGGCCAAGTCCTTTACTCAAATCGTTTTTACTTTTCCACCTCAGCATGTTTTTGCGAGGCGGTTTCCTTGGCATGTCTTGTCAAAGCAGAGATCGCGTGCCCTTTTTTACAAGTTTCTCATCAATACGGACGTGGGTAACTCTAACCGCGCCATTTACCATGGCGCTTGGGAGGCAAGCGAGTTTTATTAGGCAGGTGGGGACGCACAACCGCATCCGCCCATATAAGGGGATAAGGATCCACCTTTTTACCTGCGCCTTCTTCCTCCTTTGCCTATCCATCTCCTACGCACTCGAGCTCCAGCGCCCAAGCCCGCACTTCCCACCTCAACCTTCTCCAGCAATGTCCAGAGCGGGAGGCAAGTGGATGGTCTCCTCCGTCACGGAGGGCGACGTCAAAAAGCTAAGGAAGGCCGGATACTTGTCCAAAGACATCGCGCACCGGCTTCCCGAGGAGGGGCAGCTTCTCCCCACCCCAAGGCCCCATGAGAGGGTAGTATTCCTTCCCCACTTCCTCCGCGGACACTTCACCCATTCGTCCGGGGGCTCATGTTCTACTACGGCCTGGATTTTCACGATCTGGCCCCGAACTTCATCCTCAACATCTCGGCGTTTATCGTCGTGTGCGAGGCTTTCCTCCACGTCCGCCCCCATTTCGGCCTCTGGCTCAAGACATTCAACATCAAGCCAAGGTGGTGCGCGGCAACCAGGCGGAGTGCGGAGGCGCCATGGCGGGCAAGATTGCCAACGTCCTGTGGTTCGAGGGCTCCTTCGTAGAGACCCTAAAGGGGTGGCAAGCCGGGTGGTTTTACATCACCGAGCCACGCGATCCGAAATGGATCGCAGCCCCTAAGTTCCGATCCGGACCCCCCACGCGGCACATGTCCTGGAAAGAGACAGGCCTATCGTGGGGTAACGAGGAAGAGGTGACCGGACTGAAGACATGCATCCAGTCCCTGGTAAACAAGTCAATCAGGCTTGTAAATGTAGTCCAGGTCATGCTCGTTCGCCAAATCCTCCCGTGTCAACAACGGGACTTTACCATGTGGGAGTTCGACCCGGCACAGCACCGAACCCTTAACAGGCTCTTCGACACGATGTATGAAGACGTCTGGAAGGCGCTAATCAAAGGTGCCGAGGCTCCCGCATCCGCTTCCGAGGACCGTGGATACAACTCGCAGCGTCACGCTAGCGAGGTAAGCTATTTTCACCTTTTACAGGATGTTCAGCTTTTTTCATAGTTTAACTCTATGCGGGATCTAAACTCCCTTACCTTTGACAGGCTTGGCGGGCGGTATCCGGACCGATTAACTGTCCGGCTCCGCTGCCCAAAGACCCAGCCCCAGCTCTACTAGTAAAGCTGCTGGCCCCGGCGCCTTATGTGGTGCCGGAAAAGAAGGCCAAGAAGAAGAAGACCACGGGGACTCGAAAGAGTACCCGCAATGTGGTGTTGTCGGACTCGTCAACCGACGAGTCCGAGACGCCCTCCTCCCGTGAAAACGAGGAGGAGGAAGAAGAAAGCTCTCCCCCCCAGCGGAGGGAGGAAAGAAAAGGAAGGCCGCCCCAAGGGGGAAGGCCGAAGGGTCCAAGAAGAGGAAGACCCCTCCGCCAGACTACGCCCCCGACGCCGACGAGGACGAAGAGGAGTCGCCGGACAGGGCCAGGCGTCCGGCGAAATCGTAAGTGTTTGGATACCAGAGTAACTCATGATATTCCTTTTGTTGCACAACTTTCCCTAATGTCGGACATAATCATGCAGCCCGCCCCGGGCCGAACTCAACGAGTCGTCGAGCGGCTCCCTGGATTCATCGGACGTGAACTCAGCTCTGCCTCTTGTCTCCCCCTGCACTGCGGATGACGCCGAAGTGGCGTCGCAACGAGCTCCGGGGCAGGAGGAGGTGGTCCTGGAGGAGCCGCAAGGCGACCTCCCGGACTCCGGGAGTAAAGGGGACAAGACAACCCAGGGCTCCAAGTCCGGCTCTGACCCGGACACCGTGCCGGAATCTTCAACGATTCCGGACCGCGGCAGGCGAACTCCTTTCAAGAGGAGCAAGCCCTCTGAGCGGAGGTGCCGGACAATCTGCTGGAGGTGCTTGAAGGCGCCTCCATCGACGAGGAGCACCGTACTATTATGAGTACGGTGATCCAGAAGGTTCAGTCCGCCAAGAGCGGACTGAGTGAAGCTTGTGCTAGCCTCCTAACAGGCTTCGAGGTAAGTAAAAAATATTTAAAAATATTACCGCATAGACAGTAGCCCCTGATGCTCTGTTTGGCGTTCGGAAAGAAAAGCCGAATAGAGGATCTATTAAATTTCGCAGGAGTCTAACAATAAAGAGTCAATATGCGTATGCAGGCTTCGCTGCTATCCACCACCGCACTGACTGCGGAGGTGGGCGTCCTAAAGCAGGACCTCGAGCGGACCGAGCAAGAGCTCGGCCTTGCCAAGCGGCAACTTGAGGAGAAAGAAGGTAAGAAATACCTTACAAAAAAAGGTGCCTATAGAGAGGCGTGATTGCAAAAAATAACAGGTTTGTACTGCTTATTGTAGGGGCCACGACTGAGGTGGCGGCCCTCAAGCAGGCGCTATTTGAGGCCAAAAAGAAGACGGACGCGGAGCGCACCGAGCGAGAGAAACTTGGGGCTCAGGCCGGCGAGGTGCAGCGAGAGCTTCAGGCTCTCATGAAAAAACATGAGAGTTTGGAGCTTGAGTCAAAGACCCAAGCGTCTGAGCTTGCGGCGGCCCTTGAGACTGCCAAGTCTGCCAAGGCCGAAGCCCAAAAGGCCCTCCAAGAGTTGGAGGAGGTGAAAAAGATAGCAGCGGGTAAGGCATTCTTTATGCAAAGCAGAAATATAAAAGTAAACTACTTGTCACTTACCTGAATCCGGAGCTCTCCAGGGGCATTCGCAGATCTTCCCCGCAGCGTATCCACCGCCGCCGCATTCTACCGAGCTGAAGAGGGCAGCTCGACGGAGAAGGTGTTCTGGTCTCAGTATGCTGAGGCCGGACACCCTGTGCCCTTGAGCGACCAGCTGAAACAGCTGGTCGAGCTCCACAAGGTGGCCGAACAGGCCATGAAGGGCTTCATAGTTCGGCTGTGGCCCGGAGAGGCCCTGCCTGGGAGCTACTTCGGGCTGGTGCGGCGGCTGGTGGAGGCCTGTCCAAGGCTCGAGGCCATCAAGCGCTCTGTCTGCATCGAAGGTGCCCGTAGGGCCCTTGCCCATGCAAAGGTGCACTGGGGTAAGCTGGACAGTGAGAAGCTTGTGAGGGATGGGCCGCCGCCGGGGAAGGAGCATCGCAAGCCCGAGAACTACTATAAGGATGTTCTTGCGGGTGCCCGCCTTGTGGCGGACGAATGTACCAAGGATGTAATATTTGAATGAACTCGCTCGATTTTATCCTGTGCGCTGAAAACTTGTTCATATGCGCTAAGCAATGCTTATTGAATTTAAAATATTATTTTCTATGCAGCCGTTTATCAAAAATTGAGAGATGGCCAGTCGTCGGCTTCTGCCCCCATGCCACTAGTGTTGGGGTGTTCGGTGATAAACCTATGCGCTCTTTTTCCCAAGTTTGGGTCCTTCGAGGGAGGCGCTCAGCACGATGAACCAGGCAATCGGACTATAATGCTTGAACACTCTCACTTAGCCATAGAACTTTATAATTTTAAATTTCAGCGAAGCCCCTAGTTCGGAAGACCGAGTTCGGGGCGCTATCCACGCCTTGGCTGGGGTTATCCAGCTCCTCGCTCGAAGCGGCATAAGTCTTTAGGGACTCTAAAAACCTCTCGAACAGCGACCGGTCTCTTGCCTCATCATGACAGTCAGTTTTAGCTTTCTCCACTGAGGTGCTTAACCCAGCTCAACCGGGGCACAATCGCAGTGGTTCTCCTAGTGCTACCTTAGCCGATATAGCGGAACGTAAGGCACCAAAACATAGGAGCCGGGCAAACCCAACTATTGACCCAAATCATGATTCGGAGCCGATGCATATAGTGCTATAAGTTCGGGGTGCCGCACTTGTGAAAGTGTACGGGCTTCTCACACAATATTAAAGGGTACTGAAGCCCCTGGCGTACTTGCCGTACCACAGTGTACGGGTGCAACATGTCATAAATGAACATATATAAAAGAGAGTGATGCAAAAAATAGACAAAAAGCTATGCATTGTTTATAGAGAGGCTGTTTATCAAAGCCGAACGATACAAATAGTGCGGTAAGCAAAAGATATTGGACTATTCAGTATGTCCTGACCAGGGGCAGGCCGTGGAATTGTATTTAAAACAGGTATACCGCTCGTAACAGAGACCACCTGGGAGTTCCATAATGCGGCATGGCTTGTCTGCCTCCCTGGATCTTGCATCGTTTGTGCGGCAGTCGAATTGCCGAACAGGTCGTCCGAAGTATGGAGTCCTGAAAGTAAGAAAAAATAAAAAAGAATCCGGCAGCCCCTAGTACGTTTTAAGCTGTATTTTGGGTGTGCCGTTATTGTGCCCCTTCCCCTATGCCCATGGTATTTCCAGGGCGTAGTTATGTACGCGAGGTACTGGTTTCACTATGTTGCGGAAGATGGGGTTGGGGCCGCATTGCTACGCTGGCTCAGAGCGTGCCAGGCGGTCCTGCTGTGGATTACTCCGGGCGCGCTTGGCAGTGTCTGGCTTTTAATGGCCGGACTAGAGAATTGCCTGAGAAGGCTACTTTGTACCTCCGCTGCGAGAGCCGCCGTATGCTCCTCCGTACGGAGGGAGCGTTCGGTGTTTCCGTTGACCGTAATTACTCCTCGAGGGTCTGGCATTTTGAGCTTGAGATATGCGTAGTGCGGCACCGCATTGAACTTTGCGAATGCGGTTCGTCCGAGCAGGGCATGATAGCCACTGCGAAACGGGACTATATCGAAGATTAACTCTTCGCTTCGGAAATTGTCCGGGGATCCGAAGACCACGTCAAGTGTTATTGAGCCTGTACAATTGGCTTCTACACCTGGTTTGACACCTTTAAAGGTCGTTCTTGTGGGCTTAATCCTTGAGGGATCTATGCCCATTTTCCACACTGTATCTTGATAAAGCAGGTTCAGGCTACTGCCGCCGTCCATGAGGACTCTTGTGAGATGAAATCTATCAATGATTGGGTCGAGAACCAATGCGGCGAAGCCGCCATGACGAATGCTAGTGGGATGGTCTCTTCGATCAAAAGTGATCGGGCAGGAGGACCATGGGTTGAACTTTGGGGCGACTGGCTCCATCGCGTATATGTCCCGTAGCGCATGCTTCCGCTCCCGCTTGGGAATGTGGGTTGCGTATATCATGTTCACCGTCCACACTTGTGGGGGAAAGCCCTTCTATCCATTGTTGTTCGGCGGCTTGGGCTCCTCGTCGTTGCTGTGCAGCCCCTTGTCTCTGTTTTCGGCCCTTAACTTGCCTGCCTGCTTGAACACCCAACAATCCCTGTTAGTGTGATTGGCTGGCCTTTCGGGGGTGCCATGTATCTGGCACAAGTGATCGAGTATTCGGTCCAAACTGGACGGGCCCTGAGTATTCTTTTTGAATGGCTTTTTTCGCTGACCGGATTTATAGCCTTTGAATCCGGCATTGACTGTCGTGTCTTCATTGCTGTCGCTGTTAACGCGGCATTTTTGCTTATTCCGACGTGTCCTGCCACTTTTGTCCTTGGTATCCGAATTACCAGGGTTTTTTGATAAGTTGTTACTGCGAGCTAGCCAGCTGTCTTCTCCCGCGCAAAAGCGGGTCATGAGTGTCGTGAGGGCTGCCATGGATTTCGGTTTTTCCTATCCCAGGTGCCGGGCAAGCCACTCATCGCGGATGTTATGCTTGAAGGCTGCTAGGGCCTCTACATACGGACAGTCGACTATCTAGTTTTTCTTTGTTAGGAACCGTGTCCAGAATTGTCTGGCCGATTCCTCTGGCTGCTGAATTATGTGGCTTAAGTCGTCGGCATCCGGCGGTCGCACATAAGTGCCCTGGAAGTTGTCGAGGAATGCGGCTTCCAGGTCCTCCCAAGAACCGATTGAGTCTGCTGGCAAGCTGTTAAGCCAATGCTGGGCCGGTCCTTTAAGTTTGAGCGGGAGGTATTTGATGGCGTGTAGATCATCGCCGCGTGCCATGTGGATGTGAAGGAGATAATCCTCGATCCATACCGCCGGGTCTGTTGTGCCATCGTATGAGTCGATGTTTACGGGTTTGAAACCCTCTAGGATTTTATGATCCATTACTTCATTCGTGAAGCATAGTGGGTGTGCGGCGCCTCTGTACTGGGCTATATCACGACGCAGCTCGGAAGAGCTATGTCTGTTGTGTTCGGCCCGGCCGGATTTGTTGTATCCGGAGTGAAGATCATTATCACATGCCGTGGGGCGCCTGCGCGATCCGTAGATCGATCTTGTTTGTCTTGCCTTATCCTCCAGTATGTCTCGCAGGTCGAGCGCACTTTCCCGTGCCTTAGTTGAGCGGCGTCGGGGCATGGCTTGGGTGGAGGGCCGACAGGCCTCTCTGTTGCGACCGCGAGGTGGCCAGTCTGCCATGTCATGCGCTGGTGATGTAGGTGCTTCCTCCTCTGATCGGGGTAGCGGCCTGCGCTTCGGGTAACTCTTGGAGGGGCGTTTGAGTTCATATTCTTCGGCAGCAAGGTCTTCAGTCCATCTGTCAGCTAGTAATTCTTGGGCAGCTCTAAGATGTTGCTGCTTTTTCTTGAGGCTGCTTGCCATGGCTAAAAGCATGCGTTTAAAACGCTCTTGTTCGGCGGGGTCTGATGGTATGACGAATTCGTCGTCATCGAGGCTAGCCTCGTCTTTGGAAGGAGGCGTATAGTTATCATCCTCGACCTCTCGGTCTTCCGCTCTCTCATGAGGGCTGGTTTCTCCATCTTCTTGTGCCGAATTTTGCTGAGGTGGGTGTTCTTCGGCGCTATCCGGGGTAGTATTATCTCCCGTGCCGGAATCACCGTTTTTGCTTTGGCGGGATTTAGAGCGTCGGCGCTGACGTCGGCGCTTTTGCTGTTTCTTGGGGGCGTCATCCCCGACTGTTCCATCGCCATCTCCATCTTTTGGAGTATCCACCATATATATGTCATATGACGAGGTGGCCTTCCAGTGCCCTATAGGTGCTGGTTCTTGTTTGTCTCCTGCATCGTCGTCCATGCCGTCGATGTCTTCGGAGTCGAAGTCAAGCGTGCTAGTTAAGTCGTCGACAGTGGCTACAAAGTGGGTGGTGGGTGGGCTTTGAATTTCTTCGTCGTCCGTATCCCAACCTTGCTGACCGTAGTCCGGCCAGGGCTCTCCTGATAAAGAGAGAGACTTTAGAGAATTCAGGATGTCGCCGAAGGGCGAGTGCTGAAAGATGTCCGCAGCGGTGAACTCCATGATCGGCGCCCAATCGGATTCGATCGGCAGGGGCGCGGGGGGCTCGGAGCCCAAAGAGGAATCCGGCTCCTCGGAGTCACGGGCCGTGCGGAGTTCGGGGCTGGAGTTCGTCTCAATTGCCTCTGAGGTCGCAGCCCCTGAGGCAGCGTCCAACCGCTGATCCTCGATCGGTGCAGTAGGCTCCAAATCAATGGTCGGAACCGATGCGTGTGCGGCCTCCCAGGCACTGTTCGGTGGCAGAGCTATATCATGCCCATCGAGACAGTGCGGCGCGCTTGGCTGTGGCTCAAATCCATCGAAGATCAAGTCCCCGCGGATGTCAGCCGTGTAGCTTAGGCTTCCAAACCTGACCTGATGGCCAGGGGCGTAGCTTTCGATCTGCTCAAGGTGGCCAAGCGAATTGGCCCGCAGTGCGAAGCCGCCGAAGACGAAGATCTGTCCGGGGAGAAAAGCCTCACCCTGGACTGCATCGTTGTTGATTATCGAAGGAGCCATCGGGCCTAAAGGCGGCGACACAGAGGAACTTTCAATGAAAGCACCAATGTCGGTGTCAAAACCGGCGGATCTCGGGTAGGGGGTCCGGAACTGTGCATCTAGGCCAGATGGTAACAGGAGACAGGGGACACTTTGTTTTACCCAGGTTCGGGCCCTCTCGATGGAGGTCATACCCTACTCCTGCTTGATTAATATTGATGATATGGGTAGTACAAGAGTAGATCTACCACGAGATCAAGGAGGCTAAACCCTAGAAGCTAGCCTATGGTATGATTGTTGTGTATGGACTTGATTGCCTACGGACTACAACCCTCCGGTTTATATAGACACCGGATAGGGTTAGGGTTACACAGAGTCGGTTACAATGGTAGGAGATCTTGAATATCCGCATCACCAAGCTTGCCTTCCACGTCAAGGAAAGTCCCATCCGGACACGGGACGAAGTCTTCAATCTTGTATCTTCATAGTCCAGGAGTCCGGCTGAAGGTATAGTCCGGCTACCCGAACACCCCCTAATCCAGGACTCCCTCAGTCATCCTCACAAGCATTGCATAATTTCTCTTGTCAACGAACCAAGTCCGGATAATCCATTGATTCTGCAAGCCAGACAAACAATCTATCGTTTCTTCACAACTCTCAGGTTTCCGTATCCTCCTAATAAACATCTGCTGATAAAGGCATATCCTCTTCCAGGGTTTTTTTCCTTCAGAAAGAGTGTGCTTGCTTCTTGGCACGTCCTGGGTCCTGTGGGTTATGGGCCCACCTCATCACTTGTAAACCTTGAACTCATCCTTGGGGCAACTGATCATTATTCCGACATCCAGCTTCCTTAAAATCCACACAATTGTACTGTCTCTCTTCCTTCTATTGGCACCAAACTAAGAAGCGATT